>NW_007726281.1:351213-500819 GCF_000696425.1 Galeopterus variegatus | reverse complement strand
AAAAAAAAAAAAAAACAAGAGGAAAAAAAAAAAAAAAAAAAAAAAAAAAAAAGGAAAAAGAATTTTAAAAATTGAAGAAAATCTGAGAGAGATAACAGACAAACTTAAGTGCTCAAATATTCGAATCATGGGTATTCCGGAAGGGGAGGAAAAAGGAAATGGCATTGAAAACATATTCAACAAAATAATGGCAGAAAACTTCCCAGGCATAGAGAAAGACACAGATATTCAGATTCAGGAGGCTCAAAGAACCCCAAACTTATTGAACCCAAAAAGGTCCTCTCCAAGACATGTTATAAACAAATTGGCAAAATTCAAAGACAAAGAGAGAATCTTAAAAGCTGCAAGAGAGAAACGTCAAGTAACCTATAAGGGAGCCCCAATCAGACTAACATCAGACTTTTTATCAGAAACCCTAAAAGCCAGAAAAGGATGGGATGATATATTCAAAATACTAAAAGACAAAAATTGCCAGCCTAGAATAATTTACCCAGCAAGGCTATCCTTCTGAAATGAAGGACAAATAGTATACCTCTCAGACAAACAAAAACTTCAGGAGTTCACTACTACACAACCAGCCTTACAAGAAATTCTCAAGGGAGTACTGGGTTTGGTACCTGAAAAACAACCACCACTGCCATAAATACTCAAGAAAGAACAAAACCTTCTAGGAAAATACAAATGCTAACAATAAAGAGAAAAAAAAAGTTTATTTACCACTCCAAGAAACCAACAAACACAGAATACAAACAGTAAATCAGAAAGAAAGGAACAAAAGATACTTAAGACATCCAAACAGAAATCAATAAAATGCTAGGAGTAAATCAACACCTTTCAATAACTCAAAGTAAAAAGATTAAATTCCCAACTGAAAAGACACAGACTGACTGACTGGATTAAAAAGGTGGACCCAACTATATGCTGCCTTCAAGAGACTTGCCTCACCTGTAAAGACACACATAGATTAAGAAGGAAACGATGGAAAAAAGTATACCATGCAAATGGAAACGAAAAACAAGCTGGAGTAGCTATTCTTATATCTGATAAAATACACTTTAAACTAAAAACCATAAAAAGAGATAAGGAGGGCCACTACATAATGATAAAAGGATTGACCCATCAAGAAGACAAAACAGTCATAAAAATATATGTACCCAACATTGGAGCAGCCATATTTATAAAGCAAACACTATCAGACCTAAAGAATAAGACAGACACTAATACCATAATAGCAGGGGACCTGAACACCCCACTCTCAACCTTGGACAGATCATCTAGGCAAAGAATCAACAGAGAAACACAAGATCTAAACAACACTTTAGACCAAGTGGACTTGGCATATATCTATAGAACATTGCATCCAACAACCTCAGAATATTCATTCTTCTCATCAGCACATGGAACATTCTCTAAAATAGATCACATGTTAGGTCACAAATCAAGTCTCAACAAATTCAAAATATTGGAATTATTCCATGTATTTTTTCAGGTCACAATGTATTAAAATTAGAAATCTACAATAAACAAAACTGTGGAAACTATACAAACACATGGAAATTAAATAACATTCTACTTAATGACATATGGGTCCAAGAAGAAATTAAACAGGAAAGCAAAAAATTTATTGAAACTAATGAAAATAATGCAGCATCATATATCAAAACCTGTGGGATACTGCAAAAGCAGTACTAAGGGGAAAATTTATTACATTAAATGCTTATTTAAGAAGAATGAGAAGATGGCAAGTAAACAACCTAACACTTCACCTTAAAAAACTAGAAAAACAAGAACAATCCAAACCCAAAGTTAGCAGACGGAAAGAAAGAATTAAGATCAGAGCAGAACTTAATGAAATAGAAACCCCAAAATGATACAAAAGATCCATGAAACAAAATGTTGAGTTTTTGAAAAGATAAATAAAATTGAAAAACCATTAGCAAGATTAATTAAAAAAAGAAGAGAGAAGACCCAAATACGAAAAGTTAGAAATGAAAAAGATGATATTACAACTGATACCTCAGATATACAAGGAATCATTAGAGACTACCATAAACAACTATACACCAACAAATTTGAAAATCTGGAGGAAAAGGATAAATTTCTGAACACACACAAACTACCAAAATTGAGCCAAGAAGATATAGAAAATCGGAACAGACCAATAACAATAAAAGAGATTGAAGCTGTTATCAGAAGGCTCCCAACAAAGAAAAGCCCATGATCAGATGGGTTCACTGCAAAATTCTACCAAACCTTCAAAGAGGAATTGATACTAATTCTCTACAAACTATTCCAAAAGACTGAAACAGACACCATTCTCCCAAACTCATTTTATGAGGAAAACATCACCTGATACCAAAACCAGACAAAGAAATAAGAAAAAAAGAAAACTACAGGCCAATATCTTTGATGAATATAGATGCAAAAATCCTCAATAAAATATTAGCTAACAAACTACAGCAACACATACATGAAATTATGCATTATGATCAAGTGGGATTCATCCCAGGGATGCAAGGTTGGTTCAACATAAGCAAATCAATAAATGTGATACACCACATCAGTAAAATCAAAGACAAAGACCATATGATCATCTCTATACACATTGAAAAAGCATTTGACAAAATTCAACATTTGTTCATGATAAAGACTCTCTACAAGTTAGGTAAAGATGGAAAGTATCTCGATAAAACCATATATGATAAACCCAATACCAATATCATCTTGAACAGGGAAAAGCTTAGCTTTTCCCTTAAGAACAGGACCTAGACAAGGATGCCCATTCTCCCTACTCCTATTCAACATAGTGTTGGAAGTACTAGCCAGAGCATTCTGAGAAGAGAAGGAAGTAGAGGGAATCCAGAATGGAAAAGATGCTGTCAAATTGTCCCTGTTTGCAGATGATATGATCCTGAGGCACCTGTACTTACCCGGTTGTGTCCTACCTGCCTATGGTTGTTAGGCACCTATGCTGTGCCATGCCATGCTGGAACCAAGACCCCCACCTGGAAATCATATAGACCCAGCTGCAGCTGCACCCCCACCTTGTCTCACACAGTGGTTGCCACATATTGCTGAAACAGAATTTTCCCTTCTTACTCTCCCCTGCTGTAATTTTCCACCCTGAGACAGAGTCATAACCACATAAGATCATAAGATCACCCCTCCTGCCCTATAGCAAAAACCCAGAAATGCTATGATATAAAAATAACAGCCCTGCTGTGTTTGGGTCTCAGTCTTTGTGACTAGAGTCTGCTGAGCCACTGCCAGCATCAATGAACTCTGTTTCCTGCCACAAGCCTCAGTGTTTCCTGCCTTTACCTGTGAGTTCACAATAGCCTACTGCAACAATCTTATATATCAAACAGCCTAAAGCCTCCACAAAAAAAACTGAGAGTGGATAAATGACGTCAGCAAAGTTGCAGGATATAAAATCAACACACAAAAATCAGTAGCATTTCTATACTTCAACAGTGAACATGAAGAAAAAGAAATCAAGAAACCTAGCCCATTTACAATAGCCACCAAAAAGATAAAATACTTAGAAATAAAGTTAACCAAGGATGTGAAAAACCTCTATCATGAAAACCACAAACCACTGCTGAGAGAAATTAAAGAGGACACAAGAAGATGGAAAGATATCCCATGCTCTTGGATTGGAAGAAATAACATTGTGAAAATGTCTATACTACCCAAAGTGATCTATAGATTCAATGCAATCCCCATCAAAATTCCAATGACATTTTTCTCTCGAATGGAAAAAACTATCCTAACATTTATGTGGAATAACAAAAGACCACAAATAGCCATAGCAATATTCTGAGCAAAAAAAAAAAAAAAAAAAAAAAGGGGGAGGAATAACACTACCTGACTTTAAACTATACTACAAACTATAATAACCAAAACAGCATGGTACTGGGATAAAAACAGACACATGGATCAATGGAATAGAATAGAGAATCCAGAAATCAACCCATACACCAACAGCCATCTGATGTTTGACAAAGGCACCAAGTTCACATATTGGGGAAGAGACTGCCTCTTCAGCAAATAGTGCTGGAAAAACTGGAAATTCATATGCAGGAGAATGAAACTAGACATGTACCTTTCACCACATACCAAAATCAACTCAAAATAGATGAAAGAATTAAATATACATCCTGATACTATAAAAATCCTTAAAGAAAACATAGGCGAACACTCCAGGAAGGAAGAGTGGGTATGGACTTCATGAATAGGACCCAAAAAGCACAGGCAACCCAAGGAAAAATAAACAAGTGGGATTATATCAAACTAAAAAGCTTCTGCACAGCAAAAGAAACAATCAACAAAGGAAAAAGACAACCAACAGAGTGGGAGAAAATATTTGCAAAATATACATCTGACAAAGGATTAATATTCAGAATATACAAGGAACTCAAATAACTTTACAGCAAAAAACAAGTAACCCAATTAAGAAATGAGCAAAAGAGCTGAACAGGCATTTCTCAAAGTAAAATATATGAATGGCCAACAGACACATGAAAAAATGCTCAACATCACTGAGCATTTGGGAAATGAAAATCAAAACCACACTGAGATACCATCTCATTCCAGTTAGGATGGCTAATATCCAAAAGACTGAGAATGATAAATTCTGGCAAGGTTGTGGAGAAAATGGAACCCTCATACACTGTTGGTGGAACTGCAAAATGGTGCAGCCTTTATGGAAAATGGTCTTGAGACTCCTCAAACAGTTACAGATAGATCTACCATAGGACCCAGCTATTTCATTGCTGCAAATATACCCAGAGGAATGGAAATCATCATGCCAAAGAGATACCTGTACTCCCATGTTTATTGCAGCTCTATTTACAATAGCCAAGAGCTGCAACCAGTCCAAATGTCCACCATTAGATGAGTGGATAAGGAAACTGTGGTATATCTACACAATGGAATTCTATTCTGCTTTAAAAATGAATGAAATACTACCATTTACAACAACATGATGGACTTAGAGAAAATTATATTAAGTGAAATTAGCCAGGCACAGAAAGAGAAATACCACATTTTCTCACTTATTTGTGGGAGCTAAAAATAAATAAATTCATAAATATACAAACAAATAAATGGGGGTGGAGGGTAGAAGACACAACAATCACAACCACTGCCTGAACTTGTTAAGACACGTGAACAGATATGATGTTGATGGGGGGAGGTGGGAAAGGGAGGAGGGAAAGATGAGTTGGTTAAGGGACACGAAAATCAACTACATTGTATATTGATAAATTAAAATAAAAAAGAACCTTGGAAACCATATCTTAAGTATGACAGAGTCTCTTAGTTAGGCTGTATCCCTGAATTATGTTGTGGAGCAGAGCTTGCCTTCATACCCTGGGCTATTAAAAAAGAGAGAGAAATAATCCTTTATCTTGCTTGACATATTGCATGTTTTAAGAATCTTTGCTACAATATCTTAGCCTTTACTTTAAACTGCTAAGAAAGTGCTTTGTGTTTACTTGTAAGTGAGCTGAGGCAGAAGGGAAGGAGGAAAAGTAGAGTTTAGCAATATTTCTCAGAATAGCATGAATGAGAAAGAATTCAATATAACTTAACAAAGATATTTTTACACATGTGCTCTTTTGAAGGAATGACTTGAGTCATATAATTGGATTTAGCCGCCCACTGCATTGAAAGAAGTATGGTATAGTATCCTAAGTGTCCACCGGAAGCTACTAACAGCAAACAGATGACCAGGAAGAATGAAAGGGCAGCCGTCATTCTTCAACACACTGAAAATTTTGAAAAAAGCCTCTTCAATAAAACAGAACAAAAACAAAATAAAACAACAACAACAACAAAAAGCAAAATTAAGTAGGAAATAGGACATTTTCTGGTTTGCCATTATGTTGCCTGACCAATGATACCCATTTTCTTGTTCTCCAAGACATCTACTTACTCCTGGCTGCAATGTTCCCCCACCCCCACCCACCAACACAACTGCAAATGAACTATAGAAATAGAACTACAATACCAGCAAAAATTTGTTGAGTGCTTTGTATATGTGTTTGTTTCTGTGTGTATGTATAGGTAATGTTACTTACTGCATTGACTTTTAGCACAACTATATGAGATATGGATAAGTATTACTACTATTTTTAGTTCTCAGATGAGGGGGCAAAAGCCTCATGGCTAATCAGTTACAGAGCTAGCCTTCCATATCCTTACTAATTAATTAGATCATTCATTCATTTTTTTTTTGTCTTTTTTCGTGTCTGGCAATGGATCGCAACCCTCAGTGTCGCACCCGTACCGGACCGGGACCGGCAACGGGATCGCAACCCTCGGTGTTGTGTCCGCACCTCACTCAGCCAGTGAGCGGGAACCGGTCTGTATGTGGGATCCGAACCCTAGGCGGGAGCGCCGCTGCGCTCCCAAGCAGCGCATTGTAGCAGCGCACCACCGGGCCGGCCCCATTCATTCATTTTTAATTGTACATATTTCAATACATGCATATATTGTACAATGATACACCCAGGGTAGATAGCCTATCCATTACCTAAACATGTATCATGTATTTGTGGGGATTATGTTCAAGATCCTCTTTCTCTAGCTATTTAGCAGTACAGAATACAACCTTATTAGCTATAGTCACACTAGAACTTACTCTTCCTATGTACCTGCTGTTCTCAACCAGTATGCCACATTTCTCCTTCTCAGCCAGGACTCAGAGTGGCATAGATTAAACACAGCCGCAAATTTTGTATCACTCCTCCTCCCATTAAGATGTACAATATAATTCTGCTCCACGTATGGGCTGCCTATTGTGACTGTGGCAGAGCTATGCTCTGCCAGTTTCTGCATTCAGGCCTTGAGAATTATCAGCTTCCATTTACTGTCTCCTGGAACACTTGCTCTCAGAGTACTGAACTAACTACCCTGAGGCCATCATACTAGATCGGCCATGTGCAGGTGTTCCAGTTACAGTCCCAGCTGAGCCCAACTTTCTAGCCATTTCATGTGGAGGTGAAACTGCTTAGATTTTCTAGACAGCTCATATTCTAGTTGTACACCACTGAGGAATTTCTGTCTATTCCATGTGAAATAAAATAATTACCCAGCCAAGTGCTGACCAAACTCCTGACCCACAAAATCATGATATATCACACAGTTGTCTCTGCTTTGGTGATTTGGTACATAGCAGAAGAACAGATCACAGAATTTCCTAATTTAAGGCCCATAATGTATACATGTAGATTTATATATGTGTGTATATTTCTATATGGTCACACATATAAAAGTGATAAATTGTTGCATACCCTGTTAACATGTTTTCAAAATACTTCCTAAGTAATGTTTAATAGAATCTCAAATCATTTAAGAAATATCTTGAAGTGTTATGAACATTTATTTTTGAATACAGTTTATATCAAATAGATTAGAAACTGAGAAATGGAAATTTGAGTAGAATCTCCTTGAAATTTCTTAGATAACCATTTGAATCATTATAACCTCACTCAGAAAAAGAGGGAAGAACTGTTTAAGAACTGCTTTTTGTATGATTTCTGCCCTTTAAAAAAAATAGCCAACTGTTGGCGTATGCCTCTGAGAAACTAAAATACATAACATTCCCATACAACCTAAGAGAGGAGCACACACACTTCTAAACTCATACTGAAAGCAAATAAAACCAATCCAAAGGGTGATAAAAACCCAAATATAAAGCAATAGAAGACTTCTCTCTATGTCTTTGTTCTTTTCGGGGAAAATCTTGAACCATACATTTACATTTGTATTGCTTTGTGATGTTGCCTGCACAGTGGATATAAGAGAATCAATTCCTCCCTGAATTTAAGTCCTTCATGGCTAAGAGAATAATACAATGTTACGTTTACATACAAATGTCATATCTACCTATCTTCAGCAGGATGCTACATCATGCTCAGTCATTTCCTCTTTCTCTCTTTTCCTTTCTCATGACCAAAAAAAAAAAAAAATGGCTAAGATTAATTGGCGACTTAATGGGTGGACCAGCAAAAAGGTAATTGGCCACTTGAAAAGAGAAACCATGAACTTGATCAGAGCATAACACTGAGAGTGAGACCAAATTATTTATTTACTTACTTACGTATTTATTTATTTTACTTCTCAATATAAATTGTAGTTGATTTTCATGCCCCTTTTCCTGTTCCTCTCCACCCCATCCCCACCCCCACCACATCATATCTGTTCACTTGACTTGAACAGTTCAAGGAATTTTTGTGGTTATTCTGTCTTCTTTACCCCCTACACCCTTGATTTGTTTGTGTGTTTATTTATTCATTTATTTTGAGCTCCCACAAATAAGTGAGAAAATGTGGGATTTCTCTTTCTGTGCTTGACTTGTTTCACTTAATATAATTTTCTCTAAGTCCATCCATGTTGTTGCAAATGGTAGTATTTCATTCTTTTTTATAGCAGAGTAGTATTCCATTGTGTAGATATACCACAGTTTCCTTATCTAGTCATCAGATGATGGACATTTGGGCTGGTTCCAACTCTTGGCTATTGTAAATAGAGCTGCAATAAACATGGGAGTACAAGTATCCCTTCAGCATGATGATTTCCATTCCTCTGGGTATATTCCCAGCAATGGAATAGCTGGGTCATATGGTAAATCTATCTGTAATTGTTTGAGGAACCTCCATACCAGTTTACATAAAGGATGCACCATTTTGCAGCCCCAGCAACAGTGTATGAGAGTTCCTTTTTCACTGCAACCACTCCAGCACTTATCATTCTCAGTATTTTGGATGGTAGCCATCCTAACTGGAGTGAGATGGTATCTCAAAGTGGACTTGATTTGCACTTCCTGGATGCTGAGTGAGGTTGAGCATTTTTTCATGTGTCTGTTTGCCATTCATATATCTTCCTTTGAGAAATCACTATTCAGCTCCTTGACTATTTTTTAATTGGGTTACTTGTTTTTTTGTTGTAAAGTTGTGTTCCTTGTATATTTGGGATATTAATCCTTTGTCAGAGGTATATTTTGCTAATATTTTCTCCCAGGATGTTGGTTGTCTTTTTACTCTGTTGATCGTTTCTTTTGCTGTGCAGAAGCTTTTTAGTTAGAAATACTCCCATTTGTTTATTTTTCCTTGGGTTGCATGTGCTTTTGGGGTCCTATTCATGAAGTCTATACCTACTCCTACTTCCTGGAGTGTTTCCCCTATATTTTCTTTAAGAAGTATCATTGTTTCAGGATGTATATTTAATTCATTCATTAATTTTGAGTTGGTTTGGGTATAAGAAGAAAAGTACAGGTCTAGTTTCATTCTCCTAAATATGAGTATCCAATTTTCCCAGCACAACTTGTTGAAAAGGCAGCCTCTTTCCCAGTATGTAGATTTGCTGCCTTTGTCAAAAATCAGACGGCTGAAGGCATATGGATTGATTTTTGGGTTCTCTATTCTATTCCATTGATCCATGTGTCTGTTTTTATGTCAGTACCATGCTGTTTTGGTTATTATAGCTTTGTAGTATAGTTTAAAGTCAGGTAGTGTTATTCCTCTAGCTTTATATTTTTCCTCAGGATTGGTTTGGCTATGTGTGGTCTTCTCTTTTTCCATATAAATGTGTGGATAACTTTTTCCATCTCAGAGAAAAATGTCATTGGAATTTTGATGGGGATTGCACTGAATCTGTAGATCACTTTGGGTAGTATAGACATTTTCATAATGTTAATTCTTCCAATCTAAGAGCTAGGGATATCTTTCCATCTTCTTGTGTCCTCTTTAATTTCTCTCAATGGTGGTTTGTAGTTCTCTTCATAGAGATTTTTCTTATCCTTGGTCAGCTTTATTACTAAGTATTTTATTTTATTTTTTATTTATATATTATTTTATTATTAAAGTTTTATTTTTTTTATTATTTTTTATTTTATTTTATTTTGTCAATATATAATGTGGTTGATTATCGTGGCCCATTACCAAAACCTCCCTTCATCCTACCTCTCCCCCCTCCCTCCCAACAACCTCGTTTCTGTTCCTTGTCATATAAACTTCAAGGAATTGTAATTGTTGTGTCTTCTTCCCTCCCCCCCTAGTTGATTTGTGTATTTATTTATTTTTTTTAGCTCCCTCAAATAAGTGAGAACATGTGATATTTCTCTTTCTGTGCCTGACTTTTTCACTTAATATGATTCTTTCTAGGTCCATCCATGTTGTTGCAAATGGCAGTATTTCAGTCTTTTTTATAGCAGAGTAATATTCCATTGTGCATATATACCACATTTTCCGTATCCACTTATCTGATGATGGACATCGGGCTAGTTCCAACTTTTAGCTATTGTAAAGAGTGCTGCAATGAACACTGGAGAACAGTGTACCTTTGACTTGATGAATTCAATTCCTCTAGGTATATTCTCAGCAGTGGGGTAGCTGGGTCATATGATAGATCTATCTGCAATTGTTTGAGGAACCTCCATACCACTTTCAGGGAGGCTGCACCATTTTGCAGTCCCACCAACAATGTATGATAGTTCCTTTTTCTCCACCACCTCGCCAGCATTTATCATTCAAAGCCTTTTGGATATTAGCCATCCTAACTGGGGTAAGATGGTATCTCAGTGTGGTTTTGATTTTCATTTCCCAAATGCTCAGTGATGTTGAGCATTTTTCATATGTCTGTTGGCCATTCGTATATCTTCCTTTGAGAAATGCCTATTTAGCTCTTTCACCCATTTTTTAAATTTTTTGTTACTTGTTTTTTTTTTTGTTGTTGTTGTAAAGTTGTTTCAGTTCCTTGTATATTCTGGATATTAATCCTTTGTCAGATGTATATTTTGCAAATATTTTCTCCCACTCTGTTAGTTGTCTTTCAACTTTGTTTATTGTTTCTTTTGCTTTGCAGAAGCTGTTTAGTTTGATATAATCCCATTTACTTTTTTTCCTTTGGTTGCTCATGCTTTTGGGGTCATATTCATGAAGTCTGTGCCCAGTCCTACTTCCTGAAGTTTTTCTCCTATGTTTTCCTTAAGAAGTTTTATTGTTTCACGGTGTATATTTAATTCTTTATTCCATTTTGAGTTGATTTTAGTATATGGTGAAAAGTATGGGTCTAGTTTCATTCTCCTGCATATGGCTATCCAGTTATCCCAGCACCACTTGCTGAAGAGGCAGTATCTTCCCCAGTGTATAGGCTTGGTGCTTTTGTCAAATATCAGATGGCTGTAGGTGTATGGGTTGATTTATGGATTCTCCATTCTATTCCACTGATCAGTGTGTCTGTTTTTATGCCAGTACCATGCTGTTTTAGTTATTACAGCTTTTTAATATAGTTTAAAGTTAGGTAGTGTTATGCCTCCAGCTTTATTTATTTATTTATTTATTTTTGCTCATAATTGCTTTGGCTATGAGTGGTCTTTTGTTATTCCATATAAATGTCTGGATAGTTTTTTCCATTTCTGAGAAAAATGTATTTGGAATTTTGATGGGGATTGCATTGAATTTGTATATCACTTTATGTAGTATGGACATTTTCACAATGTTGATTCTTCCAATCCAAGAGCGTGGGCTATCTTTCCTTCTTCTTGTGTCCTCTTTAATTTCTTTCGGCAGTGGTTTGTGGTTCTCATCATAGAGATTTTTCACATCCCTGGTTAACTCTATTCCTAAGTATTTTATTTTATAAATTGGCTAGGTTTCTTGATTTCTTTTTCTTCATGTTCACTGTTGGAGTATAGAACTGCTACCGATTTTTGTGTGTTGATTTTGTATCCTGCAACTTTGCTGAAATCATTTATATACTCTAGGAGTTTTTTTTTTTTTAATAGAAGCTTTAGGCTGTTCAATACATAGGATAATATCATCTGCAAACAGGGACAGTTTGACTCCATCCTTTCCAATCTGTATGCCATTTATTTCCTTCTCTGGTTGCTCTGGCTAGTACTTCCAACACTAGCTGAATAGAAGTGGTGAAAGTGGGCATCCTTGTCTAGTTCCTGTTTTTAAGGGATAGGTAGTGGGCTTATTGTATATGGCTTTAATTATATTGCAATACTTTCATCTATGCCTAATTTGTAGAGAGTCTTTATCATGAATGTTGAATTTTGTTGAATGCTCTTTCAGCATCTATAGAGATGATCACATGGTTTTTGTCTTTGCTTTTATTGATATGGTGTATCACATTTATTGATTTGCATATATTGAGCCAACCTTGTGACCCTGGGATGAATTCCACTTGATCATGGTGTATAATTTTGTGTATGTGCTGCTGTATTCTGTTAACTAGTATTTTACTGAGGATTTTTGCATCTGTATTCATCAGGGGTATTGGCCTGTAGTTTTCTATTTTTGATGCTCCTTTGTCTGGTTTTGGTATCAGGGTAATGTTTGCCTCATAGAATGAGTTTGAGAGAATGGCCTCTGTTTCAATCTTTTGGAACAGTTTGTAGAGAATTGGTATCAGTTCCTCTTTGAAGGTTTAATAGAACTATGCAGTGAACCCGTCTGGTCCTGGGCTTTTCTTTGTTGGGAGCCTTCTGATAACAGCTTCAATCTCTTTTATTGTTATTGGTCTGTTCAGATTTTCTATATCTTTTTGGCTCAATTTTGGTAGTTTTTGTGTGTCCAGAAATTTATCTTTTTCCTCCAGATTGGCATATGGTTGTTTACAGTAGTCTCTAATGATTCCTTTTATTTCTGAGTTGTCAGTTGTAATATCACCTTTTGCATTTCTAATTTTTGTTATTTTGGTCTTCACTCTTCTTACTTAATCTTGCTAAAGGTTTGTCAATTTTATTTATCTTTTCAAAAAACCAACTTTTTGTTTCATTGATCTTTTGTATTGTTTTTTGGGTTTCTATCTCATTTAATTCTGCTCTGATCTTAATTCTTTCTTTCCATCTACTAACTTTAGGTTTGGATTCTTCTTGTTTTTCTAGATCTTTAAGGTGAAGTGATAGGTTGTTTACTACTAACTTTCCATCTACTAACTTTAGGTTTGGATTCTTCTTGTTTTTCTAGATCTTTAAGGTGAAGTGATAGGTTGTTTACTACTAACTTTCCATCTACTAACTTTAGGTTTGGATTCTTCTTGTTTTTCTAGATCTTTAAGGTGAAGTGATAGGTTGTTTATTTGCCATCTTCCCATTTTCCTGAAGTAAGCATTTAATGTGATAAATTTCCCCTTTTATATTGCTTTTGCCGTATCCCACAGGTTTTGGTATGATATGTCAATATTTTCATTAGTTTCAATAAAATTTTTGCTTTCCCGTTTAATTTCCTCTTGGATCCATATGTCATTCAGTAGAATGTTGTTTCATTTCCATATGTTTGTATTGTTTCCAGAGTTTTGTTTGTTGTAGGTTTCTAATTTTAATCCATTGTGATCTGAAAAAATACATTGAATAATTCCAATTTTTTTGAATTTGTTGAGACTTGCTTTGTGACCTAAAATGTGGTCTATCCTGGAGAATGTTCCATGGGCTGATGAGAAGAATGAATATTCTGAGGTTGTTGGATGGAACGTTCCGTAGATATCCACCAAGTCCAATTGGTCTAAAGTATGGTTTAGATCTTGTGTTTCTCTATTGATTTTTTGCCTAGATGATCTGTCCAATGATGATAGTGGGGTGTTCAGGTCCCCTACCCTTATGGTGTTAGTTTCTATCTCTTTCTTTAGATCTAACAGTGTTTGCTGTGTAAATCTGGCTGCTCTGAGATTGGGTGTGTATATATTTATGATTGTTATGTTTTCTTGATGGATCAATCCTTTTATCATTACATAGTGTCCCTCACTGTCTCTTTTTATGGTTTTTAGTTTAAAGTCTATTTTATCTTATATAAGAATAGCTACTCCAGCTTGTTTTTCATTTCTATATGCACGTTATATCTTTTTCCATCCTTTCACTCTTAGTCTATGTGTATCTTTACAGGTGAGGTGAGTCTCTTGAAGACAGCATATTGTTGGGTCTACCCTTTTAATCCAGTCAGTCAATCTGTGTCCTTTGAATGGGGAATTTACATTTAGAGTTATTATTGAAAGGTATTGACTTACATCTAGCATTTTACTGATTTTTGTTTAGATGTCTTAAGTATCTTTTGTTCTTTTCTTTCTAATTTTCTGTTTGTCTTCTGTATTTGTTAGTTTCTTGGGGTGATAGATAAACTATTTTTTCTCTTTTGTTAGCTTTTTTGTCTTGCTGAGAGGTATTGTTCTTTCTTGAGTATTCATGGCAGTGATGGTTGTTTTTGTGATATCAAACTCAGTACTTCCTTGATAATTTCTTGTAGGGCTGGTGGTGTGGTAGCAAACTCCCACAGTTGTTTGTCTGAAAAATATACTATTTGTCCTTCATTTCAGAAGGGTAGGCTTAGTGTTTTGAATATATCGTCCCTTTCTTTTCTGGCTTTCAAGGTTTCTGATAAAAAGCCTGATGTTATCCTGATTGGGGCTCCCTTATAGCTGACTTGCCACTTCTCTCTTACAGCTTTTAAGATTCTCTCTTTGTCTTTGAGTTTTGCCCGTTTGATTATCACATTTCTTGGAGAGGATTTTTTTGGGTTGAATGTGTTTGGGGATCTTTGGGCTTCCTGAATCTGGAGATCTGTGACTTTCCCTATACCTGGGTAGTGTTCTGCTATTACTTCATTGATTATGTTTTCAATACCATTTCCTTTTTCCTCCCCTTCTGGAATGCCCATGATTCAGATATTTGAGCACTTACAGTTGTCTGTAGTCTCTCTTAAATTTTCTTCAATTTTTTAAATTCTTTTTTCTGGTCTGCCTGTATTAATTCATACAGCCTGTCTTCGAGGTCAGAAATTCTCTCTTCTGCATGTTCAAGTCTGCTGGTTAAACTCTCTGTTGTGTTTTTTATTTAATTGAATGAATCCTTCAGCTCCACAAGCTCAGCTACATTCTTTCTCAAGGCACTGATTTCTTTGTACATTTCTTCTTTGAGATCCATTATATTTTTTCTCATTTCATTGTGTTGTCTAAATGAGTTTTCTTTTGTCTCACTTAGTTTCCTTAGAATTGTTACTCTAAATTCCTTGTCTGTCATTTCAAAGACATTCTGTTCTATAGGATCTAGTGCTTAAGAGTTATTATTTTCCTTTGGTGGCGATGTACTTTCTTGATTTTTCATATTTCTGGTATCTTTCCTTTGGTGTTTTGTCATTGTGTCCAAGGGTATCACAGTCCACTCGTTTCACCCCTATGTCTGGCTTGGATCCTTAAGAGACTGGTACTTCTGGTCTGCAGGAACTAGCCTGGGCTGGGGTTCCCACTGTGCCTGCCTGTTCTGGAACAGGTGGCTCAGGTTGTGGGGGCCCCGAGGCTCTTAAGGCTCTCCTGGGGATGGGATCAGCCTGGGCTGGAGGGCCCACCCTGACTACCTTCTCTGTCATGGCTGGCTCAGGGTGAGAAGTTCTCAGGCTCCTCAGTCTCTCCCAGGGGCAGGGACTGACCTGGGCTGGAAGTTCTGCCCCTGCCTGTCTTCTCTGGCCCGGCAGTCTTGGGGCATGTGGGCCCAGAAGCTCTAAAGTCTCTCTATGCAGAGGGGAGCAACCTGAACTAGGGTCACACAGCATGCGGTTCCTGCCTGTTCTAGCGCAGATCTCGCAGATCTTGGGTCTTCTTTTTTTTTTTTTTTCCTTTTTGTCTTTTTTACTGACCGGTAATGGGATCGCAACCCTCGGTGTTGCGCCTGTACCGCGCTCAGCCAGTGAGCGGGAACCGGTCTCCACATGGGATCCGAACCCTCGGCGGGAGCGCCACCGCGCTCCCAAGCGGCACACTTCTCCAGTGCGCCACCGGGCCGGCCCAGATCTTGGGTCTTCTGTCATTGCTCCTTAACAGTTGCAAATTAGTCGTTCTGTGGGAGAGAGTGACACCAGGAACTGACTACCGAGACCATATTTTGCACATTGTCATTAGTATTATGCTCCAACCAATAAACACAAGCCTCTTTTAGAAGTTGTATTAACTGTTTCTGGACACCAGGGTGCCATTTACTTGACAAACTTAATAACCTCTGTCCTACTGGGAAAATTTATTACGACACTTTCAATTTTGCTATTTTGATCTGGGGAAGCTGCATTTACTAAGACAGTTACCTAAATGCAGAAATAAGAGGGAATATCCATTTATATACTGGATACTGTGCTGGAGAAAGCATGGCATAGCTCTCATTAAGACCAGCACCAACTCTTCCAGTGGCTTATTAGTGCCCAACATCCAGGGCATATTCAAGAGTTCCTTTCCTTGGATCCATGAGATTATAAGAGACATTTTTAATGATCACATAACACAAAATCCAGCCTTGTGCTAACCGTAGAATCAGTGGAAATTTCCATAATGAAAGGCATTTGCCATAAATATGGCTGTAATTATAATTAAACATTGTAAGACAATATGTGTAACACACCTTTTATGACATATACAGCAGTCAATATCCATTTTTTTGAGGTAAGAAGTGATTTTGTTTTTATTTTACATTTAGTAAATTGTATTTAGAATGATTTCTCTTGAACCCAGGTTACCATTATATTTTCTTGCTATTTTAAATTTCTTATATATTTATCTTTACAGATTACATGGTTAAATACATAGCAAGTGTCCTAGAAATATCTTGGAAAAATGATTTTTCTAACTTCTATTTTTAACTGGCTGTTATTTTTAAATGGTTCACATATGCCTTTTCTTCTATATTTAGTGCAATCATATTAAAAGTCTTCCTCTATTCTACTGAGACTAGAATTGCTTTTTTTATTAAAAACAATAAATTTCTCCAAGTGGCTTTTGCAGAAAGGTATGCCAAAAAATAATTTTATTTTTCTCAAGGAAAGGAGAAAGGCTTTATGTATCATCAACTAAGCAACACCCAAGCTGAAAGCATCTCTGCTTTGGTTTGGGTACTGAGAATTAGCCACATGGGTATTTCCAATTTTGTTTTCTGATTTACTATATGAGGAGAAACATAGGCAAACATAAGTTCTTGGAAAGGTAGCCATGACTTTCAAATGAGCCTTGCTCCTATCACAGAATGCCTGATCCTTCCAGGAAAAACAGCCACATCCTGCAGAAAGCTAGATTACAGAGCTTTGTTTCTAGTCTTTGAATGCATCATTTGTTGAAGGAACAAGCAAATAAAAGAAGAAAAGGAGAGAATCAGACAGACAGGAAGAAAGAACTGAATTTTCTTTTAGAAGTAATGTTAGATATGATTGTATAATATGGATTAATTCAACTTTTGAAGGCAGCCTAGGAATTAATGTATCATTTAATAAGTAGATTCCATGGGAATTTTAACTTCAAATCATACTTACCTTATAATCATTGGAAATACAACCCATTTGTACATATAACATTTATTGAATGCCTGATATATGTCAGAGTTTATGGTTATTTAATATATGTGAAAACCTGACACATAATAGACACTTAGTAAATTCTAGAAAGCAAAAAGATAGAGTTATCTACTGAACCCCAAAATTATAATAGTGAGTTTTCTTTCCTTTTACTACTTTGCCCACATATATAGGTAGGAGGCACAAATACAAACAGATGGCTCTTGAACCTTAGTTTGCATTTGGTAACTCTGGAGCAGAAACAGCTTCACCTATAAAGAATTCAGCAAATGCAGTTGCTACACTAGATAGGAAAGGTGTATTGGAAGACCCATAAGGACCCTTCTGACTCCAAGGTGCAAAGACTCAAAGAATAACGTCCATCTCCCTTCTTTCTATCTCTTCATCTCTGTGCAACACCAGATCCATACAAAAGGAAGAACTACATAAGCAAGACAGAAATTTTAAAACTGAAGAACAGACACAGAATGTTTCCAGTGTGTTTGAAATTATATTGCAAATACCAATTGTCTTTCCTGTTATGACAGATGGAAGGAACCTGGCACCTCATCCTTAATGGGTTTCCAGGAAAGGGACTCAAAGTGTGACTATTATCATTTATACTGGAAAAGAGAAAAAGAATTCAAAAAGAAATGAATCTCTCAAATCTCTTTCCTTAAATAAAAGCAATAACTTTTAAAACAGGGCTTTTCAATAGAACTTTCTTTAGTATTATATGTGCTG
The DNA here is from genome assembly GCF_000696425.1 of Galeopterus variegatus. NCBI lineage: Eukaryota > Metazoa > Chordata > Mammalia > Dermoptera > Cynocephalidae > Galeopterus > Galeopterus variegatus. The sequence continues at coordinate 482,763 of NW_007726281.1, read as the reverse complement.
GATATGTGTCAATACCTGTTAATAGAGTAGCCCTAAGTCACACGTGGGTTTGAGAATTTGAAATGGGGCTAGTGAGACAAAGGAACCAAAGTTTTTATTGTATTTAATTTTAATTTTGTTATATTTAAATAGTGACATGCGGCTATTGGCTATCACAGTAGGCAATACATCTCTAAAGCCTTGGACTTCATATGTTATCTGAGGAGACATTAATAATATAAATAATTCCCCTATAATTTATCCGATTGATTTAATGGCAGTTTGCCTTCCTCCTACTTTTCCAAATATCTGTTCATACAATAATCAACTTGAAAACTCCTTTCTAGCTCCTACGTGTGCATCACTTTACAGTCAGCCCTTTGTATTTGTGGGTTCTGCAGATATGTTAGTCAGTTTTCTGTTGCTTATAATGGGATACCTGAAACTAGGTGATGTATAAGAAAACAAAATTTGTTTTTACAGTTTTGAAGGCTGGGAAGTCCAAAACTGAGGTACACATCTGGTGAGGGCCTTTTTGGTAGGAAGTCTCTTCAGTATCCTGAGGCACCCAGGATACCACGTGGTAAGAATGGCAAGAGCATTTTTGTTCTCCTTATAAAGCCACCAGGCCACACCTGTGACAACCCATTCAACCATAAACCTACTACTCCATGAATCAACTAATCCATTCATGAGAACATAGTTCTCATGATCCAATCACCTCTTAAACGTCCCAACTTTCAAATACCATATTGTAAATTAAGTTCCAGCATGAGCTTGGGGGAACATTCAGACCACAGCAGCATCTGTGAATTCAACCAAAAACAGATCAAAAATACTTTTTAAAAAACTTTCTGTACTGAACATGTTCAGACTATTTTCTTGTTATTACTCCCTAAACAACGCAGTATAACAACGATTTATATAGCATTTACACTGTGTTAGGTATTATAAAAAATTTAAAGATGATTTAAAGTAAAAAGGAGGATGTACATAAGTTATATGCCAAAGTTATTCCACTTTATATCAGGGACTTGAGCATCTGCAGATTTTGGTGTCTGTGAGAGGTCCTGGAACCAAGCTCCCATGGACACTGAGGGATGACTGTACCATATTACAAGTTTTATGGGACAATTTCTGCCCACACACCCCTTCAGGGCAATTTTCCCCCACTCACAGCTGAATGGAAACCTAATTGTCATATATTACATGACTTCTCCCACCAGCCCCCAGTGCTTCTGGGAGGGCTATTGACCCCAGTGCAGAGTATTCATAAGCTAGCAAATTAGTAACTTAAAATCTGGAGAGAAAAGTTAAAATGGGATAATTGGAGAGATGGATTTGGAATTAGAAAACTAGAGGATTCTGCTAGTTAGCATGCAAATGGGACCAAAGTAATACATTTTGATTTGTTGTGCTGTAGAAGGATCTAGGCAGCATAATGACCCCATGTAAACTAGAATTATGAAGGAAGAAAAGCCCCAAGGAAGTCAGGAAGTCCAGCAGCAGAAACAGAATGGGCATGACACAGCCTTGCTGAAGGAAATGCATAATTGCCTCAGCTCCTGGCAAGACTTAGTTGCAAAATCTTCCCACTATGGTTGCTATTTTTAGATATTCGTGAGACCCACAGATCTATCAATGACTCCTCACCCCTAACCTGTGACAGTCTCTGTTTGTTAAGATACAAAGATTCAGTAGACATACACGGAATTAAACCCTTTCCCTCACCTCACTCACTGAAAAAGAACCTGAGACTCCTTGGGTCCTAGAGCTGATGAACCCGGCGAATCAATCTCAGAGGAAGAATAAGATACATGCATTTTTATATGTATCCCTTTGATGGTCTCTCCTCAATAGGCCTTGCTGCTTAGTGATCCTGACATTGAAATCTTAATTGAGACTGTTATTTGAATATGATGGAAGTCACATGGAGCAAGCTGGGACATTCTGGTCTGGCAGAGAGAGGGAGGCAAAACCTGGCATGAGTTTCATCATCTTAGGTGGGTTCCTAGAAGCAGAGCCTGAAGCAGGGATTTGGATGCTCATGATTTACTGAGGGAATACTCACAGGGAGGCAAGGGAGGCTGGGGAAGTCTGATCAAGGGTGTGATCTAAGCGGAGCTCTGGAGCATCAGCTGCCTCCCAGGCAAAGGGGTCAACACTTTGAACTCCTGTGCCAGCCATTGCCTGTGAATGTAGCATCTTGGGTGGAGATGCTCATATCTGTAGAGAGTAATGATCCAGAGAGGGGCCAGCTGTGGGCTGTTGGCAGCCAGCACTCACAGCAGCTGGGGGTGGCACACAGGCCCAGCAGGAGGGATTGGGGATCTGGGTTGGGCACTTACAACATTCACTACCCACTTCTTCCTAAATAGGAATTCTGGTTCCCAGGAGAAAACAGTACATTTAGAAATTACATTGAATTGAGGAAAAAGGCTTCCCCAGACTAAGAACTGTCAAGGATATGGAGATCCTGGAAGCATTTTTGAGTATACACAACTGAATACATGTGACAAAAAACGAGCCAAAGCCACTCAGCTGAATACTCCCAGAAACACAAGAACATCCTTCTCTAAGGCAAGGGTAACAAAATGAGGGGTCATAATACTTGGCAGTGACAAAAGCTTCAACTGGGAATTGAAAGAGCAAATAGGATTGACAGCATTCAGCACAAGATATAGCACATAGTAGGTGCTTTCTTCCCCATTCTGTTTACATTATTCAGTTCACATCCTTAAAATTAAAATTTACCAGAGGAAGGCATGTTTTTAAAGAAAAGCAAACTATACAGTCATCCAAAATATTTATAGATAATAAATAAATTAGTCAACTGATACCATGTGTCTTGCTGCTTGTTTTGTTAGTCATAAGACTATTTGGTGACAACTTGTTATGAGCAATCTTTCATTTTGAATTCTATACCACTTCCTTGCAACATAGCTATAATGGTAAATTAGTAAAGACAATAAAACAACTGCTTTGGGGAATATATGAATTATTGAAATTGGGTCAGCTCTCTCTACTCTTTCTGCTTCCTCCGTCTTGCAATGTGAGGTCCATGGGTTACTGTCGCCACTGGGAAGTCCACAAGATAGACTTTGGACTTCCCAGCCTCAGGAACTAAATATATTGGAAAGAAATATGAGGAGAACACAGAGCAAGAGCTGGCAAAAGCCACAGCTGTGCCCTTTGGATGAAGTTGTTTGGAGGCAGCAGGGGAGAAGAGGGCCTTGCTGGCCCCCAGGCCAGTAACACAACTAATAGGGTTCCTGTGGACACACACAGGAGCAAGGAGCCACAACAACTGAAAAAAAGGAGCCACTCAGAGGCCAGGGAGTCATCACAAGGGACCGGTGCATGGCCCATCCCATGGGAAGTATTTGCAGCATGGGTGGTGTGGGAGACAGGCCCACCAGAAGAACACTAGGGCACAGCAAGGACTGTTGATCTGCACCCCAATCAGTGTAGGACCACTCCAAAGAGACTGGTCAGGAATACACAATTGCATGGGGTGCAGTTTGATGAAAAGACTCAGGACCAGATCAGAGTTTCTACACAACCCAGGTGCACTGGATTTCATTAAACCCGGAAGTACCTACAAAGTCAACCATGAAATCCTGAGCTGCACAAAAAGCCTTCCCTAGGGAATCAGCAGCAAAAGAGCAATTTAGCTCAACCACACAGCTCAAATACTGGTCCACGCAGGAAATTCCACCATTTAGAAGTAAGCAAAGGACAACAAATTAGTTCCTGTACAGAGTTTAAGTGGTGGGAACAGCAAATAGTCCAACACAGAACTGAAAGAAAAAACAAAGTACCTGCAACCAGAGACAAAGTTTGATATTAACTAGTAAAGGTTTCATTTCATTGAAGTACACTAATAACAACTAGAAGGACCAAAAGTCTCCTGGAATACCAAGCCAGAAAGTGGGGACGGCCAGGGGCCTCAACAATGCCCCCGCCAACATGCATAACCAGTCCCCAGGGTGGGGCCTCGGCCACACCCCCTGACATGCTCAGCCAGCCCATTGGTGACCAACAAGCCACTGCAGGAAGGGCCCTGCATTCCTGAGCTGGTGTGGTGGAGGGCAAGGGCTTTTGCTACACCCCCCTGACATCTGCACCCAGCCTGGCAATGACCAAGCCACTACTGGAAGCCCCCTGGTCTCCCCTGTGGGAATGAGGGGGCTGGCAGAGGCCTCAATCCCACCCCTCCTCTTTCCTCCTTCCATCACATTTCCTTCCCCTTTCCCCTTTCCCCCTCCCTTTCAACTGCTCTGCAACAACATCCTAGAATGTAAAAAAAAAAAAAAAAAAAATCTAAAAAATTAAATTTTTTTTAAAAGAAAAACAAAAAAAAAAAAAAATTAAAAAAATTTATTTTTTTTTAAAAAAAAAAAAAAAAAAATCTATAAAATTACATTTTCTTTAAAAGAAAAACAAAAAAAAAAAGAAATTGGATCAATCCACATTTTCCATGTGTGAATAGTAAAATATCACATAATTTAAAAATTTTTTACAATTTGTCATTTTTGAAGGACCTAATAAAATGTAATTATTATCTCTACAAAAAAAATATGAGAGTGCTCAGTAGGATCCTTATACCTGGGAATTGTGTCAGCATTACTGATATCATTTTTTAACAAACAACAAAAATGAGGGGATGGTTTCAATTTCAGCTTTGCTGGAAAACATGGTTGGGAAGGAGAGGTAGAAAGAGAAAAGGACTTGTTCTGAATTCTGAAACTGTTTCTCAATATACAAATCCTTTCAACAGCAAAAATGTCTTTAGGAGAATATTGAAAAGATAGATTGGTATACCACATACAAATTGCCTTGGGTTGAATGTCCCACCAAAACTTAATCCCCACTACAACTGTTCAGGGTGGGAAATCCTAATATGTTAACTGAAAGGTGGGGCCTGGAAGAAATCATTAGATTGTAAGACCATGCCATAATGAATGGATTAAAAATGGTGGTCGGGGCATGGTTCGGAGGGCTTTAAAAGGAGAGTGAATGAGGAGGTTAATCTCTCTCTGCTCCACCATTTTCACAATGCGATACTCTGCTGTCATTGTTGCCACCACCAAGGCTCTCACCAGTTGTGTTCCCTGGACTTGGGACTTTCCAGCCTCAGAAACTGTAAGCAATAAATTTTGTGTTCTCATAAATCACCCAGTTCGGTGTATTTTGTTATAAGCAACAGAATGGACTAATACACCTATAAATGAATACATATACGAGGAGACTTCAAAAAGTTCATGGAAAGATTTGTATTATCTTTATTTCTATTTTTCCATGAACTTTTTGAAGTCCCCTCATATATAAAACACAGTCCTGTCTTTGATATAAAATCATCCTGATTGGTGATAATTCGATTCCCAGAGGGAAGAAGATACTGTATTAACCAATTCCTAATTGTGTTCACAGTTTTGTATACGTGGTGATATTTAATATGCTTCTATATATTATATATGTTATACATGTATCTACTCCAGGTGATAAGATTTATGTATTAAAAGCACATCTGATATTCTGACAATAAAATTAGAGAGTAGTGGCTCCAAATGACTGTTGACTAGTGTTTCAGGGACACTAACATTTCACCACTGAAGAATATCTAAAGGCAGAAGAAAATGAACACATCATGAGAGCCACACTCTCAGGAGTACACCAAATTGGTATTATGTGGGGGAGGAGGGCAAGGAGGGACATTTTTTTTTTTTTCCTTTTTGTCTTTTTTTGTGTCCGGCAATGGATCGCAACCCTCAGTGTCGCGCCCGTACCGGACCGGGACCGGCAACGGGATCGCAAACCTCGGTGCTGCACCCACACCTCACTCAGCCAGTGAGCGGGAACCGGTCGGTCTGTATGTGGGATCCGAACCCTCGGCGGGAGTGCCACCACGCTCCCAAGCGGCACACTGTAGCAGTGCGCCACCGGGCCGGCCCGGGACATATTTTTTAAAAAAAAAATTTAAAGCAGTAAGGATATTCCTTTTTACTTCATAATTTATTCTACTTTAACATGAAGCTCAGGTTTTTTTCTCCACACATAAGCTCTCTCCTAGCATAATTCGGCATTCTAATAAGATGCATCACATTCATACCCTAGCTTCTGTACTCCAGTCTTAGGTTAACGCACTGTACTTACTGGAAGGAGTAGACGAGCCAGGGCTGAGAGGCTCAGGCTAGTAGACACTCAGAGATTTCAACTCTTTCCTTGTTCCAGTCTGAATGCTTATGAGCTTGGGCCTGCAGCCCATGCTGCAGCAGGTAGCCTTAGACACGAGAGTCCTATGTGTGACTGTTTCTAAAATAATGTAAATAGTGGCAATTGCTCCCTTGAAAATAATCACTAGCTCCAACTTGTTTGTAGGTAAAAATCTAAATTCTTTTGAATACCAGCCAATTTCTCACCTGTGGGTTCTTAACCCAATCCAGAAGGGCTGTGAGATTTGATAGAAAAAAATATAATTTGTCTTTTTAACCAATAATGGAAACTGATTAAATTATGCATGTAAGCGATAGACAATAATAGTATTAGCAGTACCTGTGATTCTTCCACTTATGGAAGTCACAGATATTTTCATATCACTGGACAGCATGGCAAAAGCTTTCCTGAAATAGTTACACTCACCAGTAGTTAAAATTATGGTAGTTATGAGGCCTACCACTTGGTCTTGTTATTTAATGTGTTGATAAAGAAGCACATATGTTAAATCACAATTTTTTCAGTGTTCTGATACATTTAATTAAATATAACTAAAATTAGTCTGAGGAGGGCCCATGAGTTTCATCAGATTGCTACCCCATGGCACAAAAGTTAAGACCCTGTTCCAGCCTCAGTTTCCACTGATTCTGTCTACCTACTTACGCTTCTGCTATAAAAAGATATTCATCCTTCTCAAAACAGTCCTTGGTAATTCATGAGCCTGTGCCCTGATCTCATAGCTCCTTGCTTGGGATCTTTATCTCTGTGGGAAAACATGCCCTTTGAGAGTGTTTTGGAAAGAACAAGCTCAGTGAAGCCTTCCCTAATATTCCCAGAGTTTGAGTATATCTCCTTTGTGCTTTTAAGATAGTTGGTATGTTCCTCATCTTCAGTCTTGAACATATTTTATTTTTGAGCCTGTGTGTCCATCTCTACCATTACACTTTATGTCTCTGCACAATAAACACCAATTTTTTCATGAGAGGCAAAGCAGTGGGGTATTTATGCTGCAATTCCCACTGTTTATGAGTTGGGTACTATATCCAGCACATTAACTCCTTGGAATTTCCAGCCTGAAGTGTGTGTGGTCCACGGAACTTCCTGTAACCAGAGAAAGACCTCAGGAAGGAGTTCCAGGTGCTTGCAGAAAGAGCATGCAGAGGATCAATGAGTACTAAGGAGACCCAACAGAGTCTGCTTCAGACTAACGCGTGGGTGCTGCCAAGAAGGTTTTCCAAAGGACAGGTTGCCGAGAGGAGCCTTGAAAGATGAACACTCCTGAGCTAGCATATTACCAGTGTTGGTAAACATTGCATGTCCACTTCAAAAGCATGTGCATTTTGCAATTGTTAGATGAGATGTTTTTATATATGTCAATTAGTTCAAGTTTGCAAATTATTTTGTCACATCTTCTCTTTTTAAATTTTATCAGTTACCAAGCATTGTGAATTTATATCTCGTTTTAGTTCTGTCAATTTTGGCTTACATATAATGAAGCTAAATTATTTGGTATAGAGACATTAAGCATTGTTATATCTTTCTGTTGGAATGACCCTTTAATTTTACATAGTATATTTTTATTTTGCCTTAGAATCTACCTTAGTTTTACATAAACATAGCTATATCAGCTTTTTCTTCTTTTTTTTTTTTTTGCATGGTCTATCTTTTTTATCAGTCTAATATTATTCCTTCAGACTCTATGTATCATTATATTTAAGGACTGTTCCTTGTAAGCAGCATATAGTCTTTATTTCTTCTTTATTTAATCCAGTCTAATAAATTTTGGCTTTCAATTGAAGTGTTTAGTCCATTTACATTTAATATAATATTAATGGGTTTAAATAGACTGTCTTGCTTTAAAAAAATTTTTTTCCCCACTTATGCTATGTTCCTTTTTCTCTCCTTTCTGGACCTCCCCCTCTCTATTAGCTGGTTAATTCTGTATTATTATTTTCTTTGAATAGTTTCTTCAGAGATAGCAACATGAGTTCTTATCTCTGAAGTCCTTCATATGTTAGTAATTTTATTACTTTGTGTTCAATGTAAGAACTATATATAGAATGCTTTCACTCCATTTGACTCATACTATGTTTTTGGTTTTTTTGTAATTCTGTACAAATTTAAAGCTCTTTAAGACATTATTATTTTATACATTTGATATTCACTTATATTTACCCTTTCCCTTTTTCTTGTACTTCATTCCTTTCTGCATGTTTATGTTTCCCTCTTAATTTTCTCTGCTTAAAATTAGAGCAGGTCTGCAGGTGAAAAATATTCTCAGTTTTTGTTAGTCTGTAAACACCTTTATTTGGCCTTAATTTGTGAAAGTTTCTTCACCATATATAGAGTCTTAGGTTTCCTTTTAGAATTATGAAGATGTTATCCTACTGTCTGAAAAGGGTGGAGCACAAACCCTTTCATCTACAACAATGAGAAAAGCTTGACAAGTCATTCTGAAATTATGTTGATGGGCACCAGAAAACTACTAAGGCAACCAGAACTTGATAGGTGAGGATCTTGGAGAGAAGGGAAGGACGTGCAGTGAGAATGACATTCTGAGCTTCATTACCTCTCAAGGCATTTACAGACTCTCATAAATCACAGATACAAAAACTAAGCAGCTAAGCACAAAGCATTGGCCAAAAGATTGTGACAATAAACTGAGATTCCAGTAGTCTTACCGATATACGGAATTAATACTTGAATGTGAAGACAAAAACTTGAGGCCCAAGATCCTGGAGAAATGGGACATTGAGGTGAACCCCACAATCTGTGACACTTTATGTTCTAGAGGTTATATTCTTACACGGGTTCTTTATGTTCTGACATAGGTGTAAGAAGGGAAACCTATTCCTATGTATTCCTTTTGCAGGTGAAAGGAGCCAAGAGGTGGTAGTCATCTTGTGCACAGATCCTCACCCACTGGAATGGCAACATTCTATATATGGAATGATCCATGGGTTAAGTAGAAGTTTCTAATTGTGTTCAAGCTCTAAGAGGTAGCTTTATAGATTCTGTAAAAGAAACTGCAGGACTGTCACTTACCCCAATTCTATTCTAGACACTAGGATGCTAGGGATTAAAGCTTAATGCTTAAGTAATTTGCAATCTCAGAACACTTGGCTACTAATAGTTGGGTTGATAATCTTCCCTTTAGGGACTGAGGTGACTCTATATTGTTCATCAGAAACCTCCAGAGGAGATTCCACAAACCTACTTAGGAATGCTGTTCAAATGTTCACACACTCTCTCTCAAACTTTTATTTAACCAAAAATATCTCAAGCTGTAATTTAGGCTTCTGCTCTGTTCTCAGAAGGAATGGAAAAATACATGTTCCACGGTCTGTGAATAATTATGCTTTTACACAGAGAGAGACTCAATTAGGCATTCTCTTGGGAATGGAGTTCCTATACACTAACTCATTCATGTTGAAGACAATTTTTATTTCTCAGAAATTTCAGAAAGCAAAGCCGCCTCTCTTTGTAGCTGTAACATAGTTTCTATTAATTCAGGACCAGATGGAGGGGAATAAGATCCTTATGAGGTATTGTAACACCTGGGGGATCACCTTCTGTCTCTTTTTCTTTCTTCCTCTCTTTCTCCTTCACCCCTCTTTTCCTCCTTTTCCTCCTCTTCTTCCTCCACATGAATAGGTCTAAGATATGAAGTTGTGATAGAAGCTGTTTCCCTCTTTCTCTTGGGCATGTACTTAGGTAACATTTCCACCTCCCTTGTGGCTAGGTGTGGCCACGTGGTTGAGTTCAGACCAGTGAAATATGGATAGTAGTTGATTTACCTCACTTTCAGGCATGGCCCATAAAATTGCCCTGCCTAATCCTTAACTCTTTTTCCTCACATGTCAATTAAATGGAGAGTTCTCTGAGGACCAGAGGAGAGTGGAATCTTGAGACAGAAGCAGCCTGGGTCCCTGACGGACAATCCAGAAGGCTGCCAACTCAAACCACTTCCACTGGACTGTGAAGTGAATGACAGATTTACCTTCATTGTGCTAAGCCAGTGGGATTTGGGTTATTTGTTACAGAAGTTAGCCAACTGTGATTATAGAGAAACTGGAACCAGGAGCTGCAGGTTGTTAAGACTGTACTGACTCTCTGGAAATGAATGACTGGTTTCAGATCATGGCTATGCCACTTACATGGTTATGTGACTCTGGGAAACTCCCTAAGGATTCTGGTTCCTGATGAGCACATGCAAGGCTGTTGAGCTGGAATTCCTGCATTGCACTGGGGTATATTTTCTAGTACACCTATCACGTTGAACACTGAGAATTTTGAAGCTGTTTGTTGCAGTGATGTGCCTACTCTAATTAAATCAGAGGGTACTGAAGATATGAAACAGGCATGGAAGGCTTCAGGAAAGGGTAGCATTTAAGGATTGGAAATGTGCAGAAAGGAAGCTATTAATAATTTGCCAGTTTTCTTTACCATGAATAATGTGGGCACATTGGTTTGCTAATGCAACACACTGACCCTCTTTTCCCTCCTCCCAGGGATATTTGCATTGCATCTTGAATGGCCTCTGTTGCTTTCTGTAAGTGCACTTCTGTTCTCCACTTGTCAGAAAAACTAGTGACTGATTAAACTGTCTCATGCTGAATGTTTCTTCAAGAAAGCATTAGTATTTTTAAGCCTCTTATTAAATGGATTCCCTCCCCCCACCCTTTTCTAGGAATTCCAATAACTAGGTGGAAGATTTTCTTGTGACTAAAACCTGGCTGGAAGACCTGATGGCAGGTGGGGAGTACAGGTGCAGAGTATGCCTGCCTTGGCAGATGCCCTCACTCTCAGAGGAGCTGTTGTGCAGAGAATCTAGCCTGATTTTCTCCCTTCCTTCTCTTAGGACCACCTGCCAGCCCCAACCTCTCAGGGCCTACAAACACACCCTCTCCTTCCAGCCCTCCATTTAATCTCTTTCCTTCTTGAGTATAGCTTGGGTCTAATATCTCTAATCTTAATCCAGCTCTTTCTTTGCCTTTCCATAGCACTGGTCCCATGCTTCCGATAAATATTTTCTAGCACACTGAATATCTTTTATGCATTTTCTAGTTGGGTAAATCTTATGTTGCTTAAATTTTTGCTGACTCAGTTTTCTCATCTGACAATATGGGTTGAATTGTGTCCTCCCAAAATTCATATGGTGAAGTCCTAACTCCCAGTGTCTCAGATTGTGACCTTCTTTGGAAATAAGGTTGCTATAATTAGTTAAGATGAGGTGACTAGGGAGGGCCTTCATCCAATATGACTGGTGCCCTTATAGAAAAGGAAAATTTGGGCACACACATACATACCCACAGCGAGAACTCCATGTGAAGGTGAAGGCAAAGATCCACAAGCCAAAGAATGCCAAAGACTGCCAGTGAACCACTAGAAGCTAGGAGAAAGGCAAGGAACAGATTGTCTCTCACAGCTCTCAGAAGGAGACAACCTTGCTGACATCTCGGTCTTGGCTTTCTAGTGCCAGAGGTCCAAGACAAATACCTGCTGTTTAAGCCACTCAAATTGTGGTAACTTTGTTACAGGAGCCCCAGCAAACAAATACAAATGGGACAATAATATCTATGCAACCGGGCTGTTTTGAGGATTCCAGGAGGTAATATGGTGCTCACAGTGTGCTGTCCAGTACATAGCATGCACTCAATAAATGTCAGCTGTTGCTACTATTTCAGCTACTACTGCTACTACTTACCTACTGAACATTCATCTGTCATTTTCGTCATCTATGTTCTGAAGTGCAGCCCCATTCTGCTTACATTGCTTCCATCCCTGGCCTTGAAGTTTCTAATAAAAAAAACCTATTAGGTCGGAGCTCATCTTCTTAATTAGCAGCGTTGCTACATGCAATGAACAATATTAATTGATCCCTCGACTGCTTTTCTTTGAGCTAAATAAGCCTTGAATTTTTTTCCTTAATGGGTCTTAATGCCTTAACTTTTTAATCATCTCTATAATGGTGAGGAAAGGCTCTCCCAATTCTTCAGTAATATAACCTAGAATCTGGCATGTTATCAGCAGGAGCCAAGATGCTAATGTGATAAACAGGAAAACCATGTGGGCTATTTATTCACTGTGTGCCTTGCCAAATCCAATATCTGCCTCAGAGGATGGCCCATGTGGACCACTTGATCCAGACTCCCCCTGGTGACTGGTGTCTGGGTGGGCTGGGCCACTGGATGACGTTGGCAGATGAGGGCAGGAAGAGGTCAGTTTCTTTCCTTCCTTCTCCCTTCCTGCTTTGATACTTTGTCTTTGGAAGTAGCTGCATCCCTCTGTGATTATAGCTCCAGGAGAAACACTGGTACCCCTTGTCCTCTTAGGCCTAGGGACAGTAAAAGCTTCCTGCTGCTGCTAGTTTCTGGGGACCTGAACATTTTTTGTTTGGTTCCTTAACCCTATCCATGCTGCTCTAGGAATTCCTTGCATTGAAGGCTCTCCATTTAAAACAGCTGGGATGGATCCTCTTTCTTACCTGTGCCCTGACATGTTCTTGAATTTCAAGGCTGCCCCTGATGCAGATCCTGAGGCAAGTATTGAGTGCAAGGAATTTATTGGGGAAGTACAGGAACCACTGTTAGGGAAGGAGGAATGTGATACATGGAAGGGAAGATAGCTAATTAAGGGTGAGCTAGTAAGCCAGTTACAATAGTATGTGACTAAGGCTCAATTCTGCTGGAGAACTCTGAGAATAGGCATAAAACAAGTGCCTCAGAATTATCTCACCTAAGAGGCAAAGGAGCTGCCCCCTCCTGAGATCAATTGGCAGAGAGCTACTCTTGCAGGGTGTTTATTCACTGAGACTTCCAGTCTCTCTTTCAGGTTGTGTGGCTTTGCTTGGGATGGCAATAGAGCCCTCAGCCCAGGGCTGCATATATGGGAAGCTGGGAGCAAATGGAAAAGCTCAACGTGTACACGTGGTGCTCAGAGAGCATCTATTGCATATAACAAGTCTGTATATTTTTCTTTTTCAATATAGTGCCTAGATTCTCATTTGGGGGAAGCTTGAGTCACATTATCCCTCCTGAATATTATCAAATGACACTTTTATCTGTAGCTTATCATTTCCCATCTCACTTGTGAAGTATTTCTCCACCCCAGTTGTGGTTCCTTGTGATTTTTGGTTTTTACTAGATTTTATCCTGCCACTCTAATTTTACCATGTCAATTTAAATTCTGATTTCCTCCATTATATCTTGAAAATATTATTTTACATGTGTCTTATCATACAGGGGCTACTCTCAATATTAGCTGAGTCAGGGTTTCCCCAGTTTTCACGTTTTTCAAATGCATGGGGCTAGACATATAAATATACGGCAATTAATTTTAAATGCTACAAACTGTGGCTCCAGATATGGCCAAATACCTATTTTGGAGCACTAAGGTAGGTTTACTTATCCATTAACATTTATCCTGTGTCCAACATGTGCCCACCACTGAGAATATACTGATCCATATAATAGGGTCTTTGTCTTCATGAGCAGTCAGACAAGCAAACAGATAATTGCACTGGGGTATGACAAGTGTTTGAATGAAGAGAGGCCTGGAGAGGGAGGGTTGTGTGCGTGTGCATGATTATCCATTCCAGAATTGATGGCTAGGTCAAGGAAGGCTCTGAGTGGAGATTGGGGCAGGCAGGTTGGGTGGATTGGAGAGCAGGGCCTGGGATAAGGATGTTCCAAATATTTAAACAGACACCAAGGTGAGAAGGAGGCCAGCGCCTTTGGGGAGATGGAAGGATTGTTATGTACATGCATATACTTAATGATGGGGATACATCCTGACAAATGTTTTGTCAGGCAATTTTGTCATTGTGTGAACATCATAGAGTGTACTTACATAAATCTAGATGGTCTAGCCTGCTATACCTCTAGGCTATATGGTACAGCCTATTGCTCTGACCAACCATCATATGCATGATCCACTGTTGACTGAAATGTCATTATGCAGCACATGGCCGTAGTCTAAAATTGGCTGTAGCACAGCAGTGGCAGAAACCAAGGAAAGGCACTGTGTGAAGATGCAGAGTTAAGCAGAGGGCAGACTTTGCTTCCTTCCTATTTCCAAACTAGACTGCTTGTAAGAGCCCCATGAGGAGCCAAAGTGAAATGTCTTGCTTCAAACAAATTCTGCTTTCCCCCACGTACACTTTGTATCATTTACAGATGACAGAGAATTCTCTTTAAATTTGAGCAGCTTCTTCAAAGGGGATTTGTGACTATTCCAAGGCCTTCACGAACAGAGGGAAGATGCCTGTAACCAGGTTGTCACTAATTCTCCTGCTGGCTGCTCCTCTGTCCTAGGTGGGCAGGGGCCTCCTGTATGAGGCTTCTTCCCTAAAAGAAGCATCTTTATCTGCCCAGTGGTGGCCTCTTTCTTTTACTCTCTCAGCAAGGCCAGTGTAGGCAGGGTCTGGGAAACACTGGTAATTCCCCCCAGTGCAGCAAGAAATAGAAGCTCACAGAGTATGAGCACAGGATAGGGATGAAGAGTGAGTCAGGGGCACCTCAACATTTCAGCCTTGGATTTCTATGCCTCAGCTTCCCCACTAGCAAAAAGCAACCCAGGGTTGTTGTTAAATGTGTTATCGTTGAATACACTTTAGGACATGCCTGGAAAAAATGAGTGCTATATAAATTTTAAATTCTATTTTTCTTGTTAGTCCTACTTTGTGATAATTACCAGATTACCAGGTGATGAGAGCATCAGTTAAGTATAAAATGCATTTGCATCTGGGCTGGCTGGTTAGCTCAGTTGGTTAGATAGAGCACAGCCTTATAACACCAAGGTCATGGGTTTGGATCCCCATACCAGCAAACCAAAAAAAAAAAGAAAAAAAAAAAACCAAAAAACCATAAAGTCCATTTGTATCAGTGTAGATAGTCCCATCACTGTAGGTGCAGTGACATGAACACAGATTCAGTCACATGAAAGTGTGTGTTTTGAATCACTGGAAAAAAAGTTCCCTCAGACTTACAACTTCATTTATATCAGAGAAGTGGTATTTCAAACTGCTCCTGGAGATCCACCATCCCCTACTGCCTTTGTGTGTTATAATTAAGGTCTATAGTCGAATATTTCTCTCCCCACTGCTTCATTTGCTTTCTGAGTTGGGAGGTGTCACCACTCTGCAAACACCTTCCCCTCTGCAGAAGCCGTGGGAGGTTCTGTCTGCCACATCCCAGTCCTCAAACTGCTTCAGAATCAGAAGGTAGAATAAATTCAGCAGTCTTTGGCTTCCTTTCATTCTGTGGCCAGCCTAATTATCCACTCAGCCAAATACGAATAACCTGCATTTGCAGTTATGATGAAGCTCAATAGCAGATGGACACTCAATGATTTCAAACAAACTCATAATTGTTTCTCCTCATTTACTCCTCTTCTTCTTATGTGTCTATATCCAGCAGTCTAATTCTCTCTTGGATTCCCCAACCTTCCCTTGCAACCTCAACAAACCAATAATTCCTTGCTTCCCTAGCCTTCATGCTTCAGGTGTTTAACGATTTGGAACCTAGCAACAAAACTTCGGGTAAGCAAGGGACATCCTGCAAATTGACTTGGAGAAAGCTATTTTATAAACTTGAACTAGATAAATGAATTATTCAAATTCTAAATCTTTAACCAAACTGGCTTTTTGATCCCTTATATCCCATAATTGTTACTTTGGAGGTTTGAATTATCTTGGACATTAGAGAAGAATAGTTAGCCAAATCTTTCTTGGGTATCTCTGTGAATTCATGTGTAGACATATACATGTGCATATTTACAGTTAGGTATAGAGATAACTAGAACACGTCTGAGCTTCTGGGCCCTTCTATGGCTCCACGATTGCCAGACTGGCCTGTGGGCAGTAAAAGCTTACAGTAACCTTTATATGTGGATGCCTTCACATGAAAATAAATTCTTTTGGGCTGGCCCCATGGCTCACTCGGGAGAGTGTGGTGCTGGTAGTGCTGAGGCTGCGGGTTCGGATCCTATATCAGGATGGCCGGTGCACTCGCTGACTGAGCGTGGTGCGGACAACACTGTGCCGAGGGTCGCAATCCCCTTACCAGTCAAAAAAAAAAAAAGAAAGGAAATAAATTCTTTTTGAGAATAACAAGATGCTCCATTCTAGATATTTGAAAAAGCATACCCTACTCTACCCTAAGAAAACAGTCTCCTTTGCCCAGTGAGTCAGCTAAGAGTATCATGTAAATAGGAACTGACTCAAATAGATCAGCCGATAGAAAACTTGTCAGAGTTTTAAGTGACTTATTTGTCATCCATGGGAGTAGGAAAGTTGCTGTCTTCCTTTGCTTGACATTAATTCAAGAGGGCTGTGGTCATGGGAGGAGGAACCAAAATAGCAGCCAGAGCCATGTGGATGGCAGGCTAACAATGGTACAATGTCTATAGCTCCCCCACCTGGGGGTTGTGGTGGCTGTTGGTACTCAATACTGTGGACTGCTAATTCCCAGAGAGAATTACCTTCTGATAAACTCAATGTTGGTATGGTATAACATGTCATTTTTGAAAGGAGAAATATGTTGTTTTAGGTTGTATTCCCCCAGAAGGAAGACTCTGAGGGAATAATTTAAGTGCAAGTAGTTTAATTGAGAGGTGGTCCCAGGAAGCAATGGTAGGGAAGTGTGGAGATGATTCAGGGAAAGGAAGGCTGTCAATGCAAGGTGAATCAATGAGCAAGTTACTGCCGTGGGTGACTGGGCCTCAATTTTGCTGGGACATCTGGAAGACAAGGTGAATGTGCCTCAGAATCATTTATCACTGCTATCCCCTACTTCCCACCCTGGAGCTAGGAAGCTGCAGTATTTACCCATCAACTCTTGCCCATCATTGGTGGTGAGATGCTCCAGGGGTATGCCTTGGCACTTTTGTCTGCCCCCCACTATAGACTAAGCAGCCAGAGAAAGCCAAGGGGATCTAGGCAGGGCAACAGCGACACCTGTGTGTCCTGCAGCTCTTTCCTGGTTTCCAGCAAATCATGGGTCAATATTATAACATATTTCTATCCTATTCTACATGCCTTGCAATTTGAGTGAATTAATGTCAAGCAAAGGAAGACAGCAACTTTCCTAGTCCCATGGATGACAAATAAGTCATTTATAATAAGAGAATATAACTGACCATTTGTGAAGGTAATTGATATTTCTTTTTCAGAAAAGGGATAAAAAGATCCCACTCCTTGTAAATCTGGCATTATTCTTGATAATCTAAGAGGGGGATTAGACCCTTATTTAAAGTGGTGCTCTGAAACACAGTATGGCAAGGAGAAACTGATTTGGCTTTTTAATTCCCCAAATGTATGAAGACAGCACAGAAAGGAGAGTTTGATAAATTACAGTAGTGAGTTTCTCTCCTTCTTCCTCTATACCTTCATTTTTTCTGACTCCATCTCTCCTTTATCTCTCCCTCTATTTCCATCTCTTCCTCCTTCCCTTTCTCCGTCTCTCTCACATACATGCAATTCCCTTCCTCATGTGTAATCTTAATAAAGCCAAAGAACAGTAATTGTAGACATTTCTAACTCAAAGAGCCATATAACACATTAGATTAGTGGAAACTTGTTAGTAATGTAGCATTTCAAAGTAGTCATGAATAGGTTTTATATGTTACTACATTGTAATCATATACTTAAATAATAAAACCAAACATGCATTTCAGCAAATGAGTTTTCAGTCATATAATAAAGCTCATTAGTACCTTATAAAGATATACAGCTTTTGTCAGTGAAGAATACAACAGTGCACTCATAAAGGCTTTTGAATAAGCTGTGTTGAACATATTATATTTCCTAAAATTATATCTCTGTCTAGTTTTTCATTTCAATCTAATGTATGAGTTGCATATATTTACAATTGTCATAAATCTTTGGATTTACATAGGATTATTTACATCCCATGGTCATCTATAGAACATTACTACTATCATCAAGGTCAAGGTCTTTTTTTTTTAGGTTTCTTAGGACAGGTTAAATCACATAAGATCTGTATTAGCTAGATAACATTTAATTGAATATAGAAGGACGTACTACTTAAAGATTCTATAATTCAGTGATTATCATAATTTTTTGATTTTCAATGACGTGTTTAATGTGAAATTCAAGATAAGTAAATTGGACTGATAGGTCCAAAAATATTATTATATTAAAAAACAATATTCAAAAAATCAATTGCAACACATAATTTTAAGTTGTGACATACAGCTATGGAACTCTGTGTATGTGTGTGTATTTTAATGATCTAAGTTACTTTTTGGGATGTTAGGTGGTTTGACTTTGTATTTCCTCTTCTATTTTTGTTAAACATTTTATTGAGGTATAACATACATACAGAAAAGGGTACAGCCTAATGAGTTTTCACAAAGGGAACACATTCCTGAAACCACAGTGCAGATCAAAGAGAAAACTGCTAGATGCCTCCCTCAAGCTGCACCAGACTCACCGGTTCCACCAAAAACAAACCATTATCCTGACTTCTCCCACCAGAGATTGGTTACTTGATGGTGAACTTGCTATGAATAGAATCATATAGCATGTGTTCTTTTAAAGTCAAGTGTCTTTGATTTAACATTTTGAGTTTGTGAGATTTGTCCCTGTTATTGCGATATATTCTTTTTCAAATGCTGTCTAGTATTCCATGGCATGACTATACCACAATTTATAAGTGCATTCTACTGTGATGGACACTTGGGTTGTTTTCAGTTAGGGCCTATTAAAAATAATACTGCCTTGAATGCTGTAGTTCATGTATTTTGGTGAATACTGTATGATGTATATACATATTTAGCCTAGCAGTAGAATTGCTGGGTCAAAGGGCTTGTGTATATTACACTTCTTTAGTAGAGAGTTCCAATCAGCTTTCCAAAGTGGTTACACAATTTACCCTCCTGCCAGCAGCTTTGAGTGCTCAGCATCCTCATCCACACTTGCTATTGCCAATCTCTTTATTATAGCCATTCTGGTGGGTGTGTAGTAGCATCTCATTATGGTTTTATTTTGCATTTCCCTAATGATTAATGAGTTTGAGCATCTTTCACATGCATTGGCCATTTGGATATCCTCTTTTGTGAGATATCCGTTCATACCCTTGCCTATTTTCCCATTGGGTTCTTTTCCTTTTTCTTATTCATCTGATGAGGTTCTTTATAAATGCTGGATAAAAGTCCTATGCTGAATATATGTATTGAGACATTTTCTCTCACTTTACGTTTTTTTCCCCCACCACGCTTAATGTTGTGTTTGATGAATATATATTAGTTCAGTCCAATTTAGATATCTTTTCCATTATGTTTATTGCTTTCAATGTCTTGTTTAAGACATCTTTGCTTCTGCGAAGGTCATAAACATATTCTCCTATGCTTAGATTTACAATCCATCTGTAATTGATCTCTGTGTATTGTAACTAGGGTCCAAATGGATTCAAAGAAGGGAAGTGCAGTGGCCTTTTATAGCCTTTGCTTCTAAAGGAAAGGGGTTTTTGGCAACTCCAAGGAACTAAAAAAAACTCAGGAGAAAGTGGTCTAACAGTCACATTAATTAAGGTGTGGAGATGGTCAAGCATCTACTGAAGGAATATTCTAGTGAATATCATCTTGTCAACTGTTATTCAAAACAAACAAAATAAGAAGGATATGGTTGAGAAGTACATCATTTATTTACAAAGAAAGCATAATACCTTCTTTTCCTCTGCTGGTAACTCTTAAATTCTAAGAAAAATTTCTAAATTCTTAAAAAAAAATTCTCAGCATATGTACACATTTAGAAAAAACTCCATAGACCAGTGTTGTCCAGTAGAAATATAATGTGAGCCACATATGCTAATTTTAAATTTCCTGGTAGCCACATTAAAAATTAAAAAATCAGGTAAAATTCATTTTAATAATATATTCTATTTGACATAAAAGATCTAAAATACCTTACTGGGAAACCCAGCCATGGATACAATGAATACAATAGTCTCCTTTATAAATATTGCAATTCACAAATCTACAGATCAACCAGTTTTATATTCATATTATAGCCATATATTTAAAGAATAACACAGCGGTTCTCAACATGTAGCCTCTGGATCTCAGCACAAGCATGACATGGGATAGTTAGAAATACAAATTCTTTTGGAATTAGAATCTCAGGGGGTGAGTCTAGAAATCCGTGTTTCTCTGAAAGTTATGTGTGCTCCAATTTGAAAATCCTGGGAATAACACACCCATATATTTGTTTTATCCAGTGACACTAACTGTACATGACAACGTAGTAAATGTACTGTCTTGTCTGAAGCAGAAACATTTTTGAGGTGTGTATAACTTCATAGTCAGGTTATCCTCTCACATATTCCAAAAGGGTCTAGTATGGTCTGAGACAGATATGTGGGAGAAAGTTTCTTTTTCTGTTTCCTGATGATTCCCATTTGCCACAGGCATCTATTAAATTTGCAGAAGCAAAATCTTGGGCCCACACAGTAATAATCAGAGCAAAGAAATTGTATTATAGAGAAAAGCAAATAACTACTTTCATCTTATTAGCTCTGTATGTATAAAGAGAATATATAAAGAGGTGCTTGAAGAACCTTTATTTTTTTAAAAAATATTCATTTTTCTCACTTGGAATATATGATCTTGAAAGGCCCATTTTTACTAGATTAATGTCTCTTCGGAGGCAGGGAGCTTTCCCCATGTTTCTCATTGTGGTATCTCCAGCTCATAGCATAGCGCCAGGCACCCTAGTGGGGTCTCAATAAATGTTTGTTGAATGAATGAATGAATGAATGAATGAATGAATTCTTGAAAACCTCTCTCCATGTCTCTGAACCTAGCTTAGGAAGATCAGTTCGCTCAGTTGTTAGAAGTCCCTTTTTACTTTAACACACAATGAGCCGAATCACCCTGTTTTCTGCTTTTCAAGCAGCATTTCCCCCTTCCCACAAAAGACTTCTCACCATCTAAAAGTTCATTTAGAGAAGATGCAGATTTTAAGGGAAGTTTTCCCTTATTAGAATGTAAACTCCATAAGGGTAAGAATGTTGTGTGGTTCACTGCTTTATCCCTACCATTTAGAACACTGCCCATCATATAACTAATGTTCAATAAATATTTGTGGAAACAATACATTTTATCCTTTTAAAATTCCATTACATCTCTTTTCTCTCTCCCTTCTACACAAAGCCATGGAAACCCATCCATTTATGTGTTTATCCAGTCTGTTCTACTTGTCAGAAGCCCTCCCACTATGCTTTCTCCACATCTACTGAAATCCCACCAGTCTGCTGGACCCAGTTAAAGATTTCCCTCTCAGAAAAGCTCCCCAGCAACTCAAGGTAGTCTGAGTCTCCATAGTCATGTCTACATTTGCAAACTTCTCCACTCAATGCAATACTTGCTAGCTATCACCGTGTCTTCTATTTATTCTTTTTGCATTTTTGTATTTTATACACTTTCCCTTATCATAGAGACTTCTGACTTCCTGAAAGCTAGAACAATGGTATATACTTAGTTTGTTCATTTAAAAACTTTGCCGCATACCTAGCTTAGTGCTTAGAATATATTAGGCATAATTATGACTTGTCTTAAAAGGGAAGCTTTCAGACAATACTTATTGGCCCAGATCCTAGTTGACTACTGTTATCTTGGCATAATTATGAACAGATCTCTTTTTTACTCTCAAGCCAGTCCTAGTTTGGACAATAAATTATACATTTTCCCAAGTTATGACCAACATTCATATAATAAAACATTAGCCATAAACTTTTCCAAGTTCTGGACAATTGCCTATGATGTTTAGGACTGTTTGATCATTGTGATGAACTTGACACACGCAATGCCTTTAGCTAGTTACTATCATTACTTATTTAAATTTAAAAAAGAAGAAAAGAAATCAGATCATATCGCAGGTAGGACAGATGGCTTGATTGACTAGAATCTTCAACATAATGCTTAGGAGACTACGAAAAAGAGGTATAAACTGTCAACTACATACTCTCTTACTTTGTAATTTTAAAGGTTTTTCACACACATGATTTCCTTTGATGTTTACAACACTCCTCTTAAGTAGATCAGGGTGTTAGATACTGGCATTTCTACTTCAGAAATAAGGAAAAACAACTCCATGTAGTTACACCATTTGGCCAGCCAGAGAGAGACAGAAGCTAAAATAAAACCCGGTACTTTGTATTATAATTGTAAATCTCCTTTTCCCCCATTAAAATTCATGCTCTTTAGTTATCCTAATGACACATTTCTAATAAAAAACAAACATCAGTTGCAAGAACCAAACAGTACTTCATCTAAGGCATGTTTGCAGACATGCCATTTGGTACACTCTCTAAGCCGCACGGGTAATGACCATAGCTTCCATTCACCTCACACTTCATACTTTCTTAGGGTGCTTTTCACTTGATTTCATACCAAACCTATGGACCAGACAGAACAGGTGATTTTGGCATGCTTCACTCAGGGCTCAGAGACAGTAAGAAGAGAGGTCAAGGCTGTATTGCAGCCTGCATGTAATGCAACTAAAAATGACTGCGGCCACCTGATTCCTACCTTAAGTATCTGTGGTTTTTCCAAATGAAAATTCCATTGAATAAAATACCAAATTTCCCATGAAGCCTATTGTATTCAGATTTACCTTGACTTTGAAGTAAAGAAACATAATAATTGGAAGTCAACACAAAAGCCATTTTTCCTATCTTTCCTACATTATAAGTAAGCAAGTTAAGTACTTAAGAGATTCTGAGTTGCTTCCATGTTTTTATATTTTGAGTAGTAAAATTTGAGTCATTTGGAGACATAATGGAAACTCTGAATCAGGAACAAATCTCTGGGGATGTTGGTGAGAGATCAGCCAAAAACCGTGATGACAAAACACTGTTCTGCACCCCCTGTGCTTCAACCAAACCTCAGGCTGCTGCTTCTCATATCATATCAGCTGCAGTAAGCAAATACCATTTATACATGTGTTTGGAAAGCAATCTTGATTATATTATCAGTAGCCCTTCCTTGCTTAATGGCTCAGTGTATGCTCCTCAATCTTTAGTTACTCCTTTAGTTTCTACTGCAGGTTCTCTTGACTCACTTTCTGCCCTAGAGAGCAGATGCCAAGTAAGATAGACTGGGAGCTCTCTTAGGTCCTTCCCAATTGCTTCCTGTCAAGGCTGCATTTAACAGTCCCCAGGGCATGAGAAACAATCTGTATGGTGACACAAATTTCTAGTAGCAGAGAAATAGCCTTGGGTGCATATTTTCTTCCCTTAAGCTTATTCCTTTAGAAATCCGAAAGTAATACTAAGCTTGTAAGTGAAAGGAGAAGGGTTACTCTGCTATGTATTTTTTAAAAAAACTGTGCAGAAACTAGGATGCTGCAGGGAAGATATGGAATCAGGGTAAACAGAAGTACTCCTCCAGGCTAGGTAGATTTTACAGAAAACTCTAGATTTCTATGATGGCTAAAGGAACTTGTATTTCACCGGTGGGGACCTGGAAGACTTGAGAAAAAGTGGAATATGATATTACATGGGAATCAGAATGCCTTTCCCTCTAAACACATGCATTTCTGATGGTGACATCTCAGTTGAAGAAGGATGAAAAGGACTGACCATCAAGCACCCAGTTCCCTCACAGCTATGGCAAACGAGATACTTGAGAGCCTCCTTCTAATGACTAAGCCATCATCCCTGAGCTGCAAAACCAGAAAGTTAACTCAACGGACTAAACTAGTTTTTGAAGTCTATCACCAAAGATTAGTTTTGCCAGTTGCTGAGCTCCATATAAGTGAAATAAACATACAGACTTTTTTGTCTGGCTTCTTTTGCTCAACAGAATGTCTATGAGATTCATCCATGTTGTTGTATCAGTTGTATGTTCTTTTTACTGTTTCTCAGTATTAATGAATAAACCAGGATTTATTTATCGTTCTTCTGTTGTTGAACTGGCTTGTTTCCAGTTTTCAATTACTATGAAGCAAACCATTAGCACTAATTTTCCTTGAATATACATCTAGGGGGCTATTGCTGGGTCATAGGATGGGCATGTGTAGACATTTAGTTGACACAGTATTCACTTAGCTTTTAAATTTTATTAGGGGAGAAATATTCCAAGCAAGAAACACACACCAAAACAAAACAAAACAAAACAAAACAAAAAAAACCCAACAACAAACAAACAAAAAAAAAAATCCCAAGCAATCAAAAACAGAAATACATAACACAGAAAAGTTATTTTCCTTGACACAAAATAACCAAATTGATAAGAAGATAGGATTTGCTTTTTGCAACTCATCAATCTCAAGCTGAATCTCATGGCTTATTTGAACTTGTCTGGAAGCTAGAATCAGCTTATAGGTTGCCTACAAATATGTTTTGTTTCTCTACAAAGGCAGGTTCTCCGTGTTTGCATATTTTTGTTTTTAATGAAACAATTTTAAAAATTAGAAGATTTCATATCAGAAAATTCTAGCTTTTAAGCATCTCTTTATTTTTTTATTTTATTTTATTTTATTATTTATTTATTTATTTAATTTTTATTTTGTCAATATACACTGTATATGATTATTATGGCCCGTCACCGACACCTCCCTCCCTCCTCCCTCTCTCCCCTCCCCCCCAAGAATGTCCTTTCCGTTTGCTTGTTGTAACAACTTCATGGAAGTATAGTTGTTATATCTTCTTCCCCACCCCACTCCCCCCGGTTTTTTTTCTTTGTGTGTGGGGGTGGGTGTGGGGGGGTTTGGTTGTTTTTTTTTTTTTTTTTTTTTTAGCTCCCACCAATGAGTGAGAACATGTGGAATTTCTTTTTCTCTGCCTGACTCGTTTCACTCAATATTATTCTCTCAAGGTCCATCCATGTTGTTGCAAATGGCAGTATCTCATTAGTTTTTATAGCTGAGTAGTATTCCATTGTGTAGATATACCACATTTTCCATATCCACTCATCCGATGATGGACATTTGGGCTGATTCCAACTCTTCGCTATTGTAAAGAGTGCTGCGATGAACATTGGGGTACAGGTATACCTTCGACTTGATGATTTCCATTCCTTTGGATATATTCCCAGGAGTGGGATAGCTGGGTCGTATGGTAGGTCTATCTTCAGCTGTTTGAGGAACCTCCAAACCATTTTCCATAGGGGTTGCACCATTGTGCATTCCCACCAACAGTGTAAGAGAGTTCCTTTTTCTCCGCAGCCACGCCAGCATTTATCTTTCGGTGTCTTTTGGATTTTTGCCATCCTAACTGGGGTGAGATGGTATCTCAGTGTGGTTTTGATTTGCATTTCCTGGATGCTGAGTGATGTTGAGCATTTTTTCATATGACTGTTGGCCATTTGCATATCTTCTTTAGAGAAATGCTTACTTAGTTCTTTTGCCCATTTTTTGATTGGGTTGCTTGTTTTTTTCTTGTAAAGTTGTTTGAGTTCTTTATATATTCTGGATATTAGTCCTTTGTTGGATGTGTATTTTGCAAATATTTTCTCCCACTCTGTTGGTTGTCTTTTAGCTCTGTTAATTGTTTCTTTTGCTGTGCAGAAGCTTTTTAGTTTGATATAGTCCCATTTGTTTATTTTTCCTTTGGTTGCCCGTGCTTTTGGGGTCATATTCATGAAGTCTGTGCCCAGCCCTATTTGCTGAAGGGTTTCTCCTATGTTTTCTTTAATAAGTTTTATTGTTTCGGGAGGCCGTATTCCCATAGAGCAATAACAGATTGGTATTAAGTAGGAGCCACTGCAATTAGACACACACAAGTTCCCCTGTTTGTAAAGTTCCCATCCCTGCCTGTGTCTTACACTTCCTGATCTCTATAAACCTGAGAACCCCCTTTCTGACCTGTCAACCAAGTTCATTCACATTTCTCTCGTTTAACCTGTAGAGATTTGGATGATTCCAAAGATGAGAGTTCCAAACAGCTAAAAATTTGTCTTTTGACATGTCAGAAATGTACAGAAATCTTCTACATGTACTATTATCTAGCCTGTTTCCAAGAAATGACTGAAATAAGAGGGACAGCTCAGTGTATGTTGAACGTGTGTTAAATGAGTAAGGAATATATGGAGAGGAAAGCCATCTGAGCTTGCTTTATCTGACTAGAGAAACTTCACTTGGGATATAAACCTTCGACCCAGTCCTCTGATCAGCAAGATATTTGACAAGGAGTGAGAAAACCCCCATCTGGTTCATCCAATTTCAGACCTCCTGGATCAAACTGAATTCTATTATGACTGGTGCATTTAGCAGTTGCTAATCGCTTTTGGTAATTTTTATGCTGACAAAGATGTTAGTTGGGAGCCAAAGTTATTTCATTTTTGGTAGTATGCAGTCTAGATAACCTAAAAGATCCTTATGCTAAAATACAAATATATCCTGGATACATTTTTTTAAGTGATAAATTTTGCTAGGGTTAGTAAATAAATGAAATATCTGAGCTTCCCTCCCATCCTCATCAACAAAAATAAATGACAGAGAAATAAAACTGGAGAACCTATATGGAGTCTAAACTAATTCAGAAAAAGGCAGATGGTCTTAAGAGAACATGGCAATAACAACACAAATCTGTAGGCCAAGACTTAGGCCCTTTGCAATTAAGCCTAAAAGTCAAACCCTAGAGTGAAATCCTGGAAGAGGGCCAACCTTGTCACTCCTAGAGGAAGCAAAGCAACACTCTCCATAGGAAAACATCCCCAATTTAGGCCCTAAGGATTCCCACATATTAACATCAATAGTCAAACATTACCCAGTACAAAAGGAGAAATACCACCACGAGCAACAGTTGACAAAACAACAAACCACTGGTTTTCTGTATTCATTGTCCTCATGTATTAGAATTAGCAGGTAAAGGTAAAATAACTATGCATAAAATGTAAAAACAATCAAAAGCAAAATAAGATAAACATGAGCTGTCTGTCATAATTCCTTTGCCATCTCTGAACCAACTTTGATACAAAAACTTGGAAAGGGACCATGATAGTCTATGGCTTATAAACTTTTGATATTTTTCCCTGATTATCCAAATTGTGCAACATCTCAGTCAGCTGTTGAATTATTTTATCTCAAAGATTTCCAGGGTCTCTTAGCCATACTAACATCACTGTGGCTCAAGTTACCCTGATTGACACTTTTGCTACCCATTAGAGTAGTTAAGTCCACCTTACCTCTAACAGTAAGTGCTGCTACTTAGCCTCTGTTATTCTGGGTCCCATTATCCCAGTGATATTAGGAAGTTAAGTCCTTGACAGTTTCTCCAAACATCAACCCCAGCTCATAGATGACGGCCTTTATAGAGAACATTCTCAAAGATGTCAGCACCTCTCTCTAGGGAATACCTTTATGTTTTTGTGAGGGTAGTGTCCTCTGGGCCTTCTTAGTTAGGAATACAGTCAAGTGATAGGTTTGCAGATTATATCTAAAACCACTTAAAATGTATTCTAACATCCCTCCTCCCCGAGCCATCTGACCCTTTATCAAGACTGTCAAAGAAGTTGTGGAATTTCATTTGCTCTAGGCCATTATAGCACTGCAGGCTTTAAAGAACCATCCCATAAAACTATCAGGACCAGCCCCAAGACCGAATCTTGAGTTATGAGTGAGTGTCTCTATGTCATTGAATACTCCCTGATTCAGAATTATATCCCCCCCCACACACACACTCTAATACACTCAAGGTCCACTCCCAGGAGGGTTTCCTAGGCACATATTAGCCAGGGACTTCAATTTTTCAGTGGATAAGCTATTTATTCCTGGAGAAGGGATGATACTTCTCTGCTGAGACTATACTCTGGTTATCAATTTGGAGTCAATGAGGAGTGGCAGAGAAAGGAGAGCGAGAATCATAAGGCACCTGCTTCAGGTGTGATTCTTGCACAATCACTGTGGAAGGGAGGCTGTTCTTCTCTGGGAAGGGAAGATTGCTCCTGTCTTAATGGATGGTTTACGGAAATTTAGGGATTTGAGGTTCTTAAGTCCATCCACCCAAATTAACTCATCCTGTTCGGGGACCTGAGTTTGAAGTAGTAGACCATACAAAACTGCATATTCAGTCTTCTTTGCAGCTCTGCCAACCTCATAGTCAGATCCTGGGCTTGAATTTCACCACAGTGTGTCCTGCAATGACCAGAAATAAGTCTCCTTTAAAGTTGCCATAGAGGCCCTCTGGCTTTCAGAGCATGTTTTAAGTTGGCAATTAAACACCCTCAGCCTAATAATTTTCTCTTTTGCAGGTCAAAAGTAGCCACCCTACTCCACAATTCACATTATTATCACTTCTCTAATATTTGTTATGTGCTATAGCAACTAGATCTCCTAACACTTGACCTGCCATCAAAGCCTATCCTGATTTACGACAGGATAAGCTTCAGTAATTGTAATGCTGCTGCATGCCAGGGTTTATTTTCATCCCATTTTACCACTAAAATGGGATGTTAGTGATCCAATTCAAAAATCCTATCCACAGGAAACCTTTTCTACAACTATTGGTTTTAGCTCAGTTTCTCTATGAAAGTACCCTGAGACAACCACTAAGTGCTATTGCTTTAATTGGAATATGCACAGTCCCTGCCTGCTATATCCTGGAGCAAGAGTGTGAGGGGTCTGCTGAGTCAGGCAGGGATCTGAACTCAAGGGAAAAGAGAACATAGGCATGGATCCAGGCAGCTGGCAGCACCCTCCACTTTCTGCTGGTCTTGCTGGTCTACTATGGCAGGTGGGACTGTGCACTCCCAGGGGAGGAGGGTGTGGATTCAGGCAACTGAGCCAAGCTAGCCTTCCCTGGGAACTCAGGGGCCTGCCTAACACATGAAGCCCACCCACACCAGCAGAAAAGGTGGGGGAAGCAAGCCTGCACTTAATATCGCACTTGCCAGAATCAAACCTACAACTCCCAGCTCAAAAATCAACATAGAACACTTCTCCAGGTCAGAGTCTCTCCCCTCAAAAACTACTTCAAAAATTAAAAGAAGCAACTACATCACCAGATGCCCAGAAATCAATGCAGAGATATGAAAAACATGAAAAAATAGGGAAACATGACTCCCCTCAAAGAAGACACAGTTCTCCAATACCCGACCCCAAATAACTGGAAACTGGTGAAATGGCTGAAGAGTAATCCCAAATGGCAATCTTAAGGAAACTCAACATGATGCAAGAAAAACATAAAAAGAAATCACAATGAAGTCAAAAAAAAAAGCAAGGCAGGACATGTATGAGAAATTCAACAAGGAGACAGAAATTATAAAAAAGAACCAAGCAGAAATTCTATAAAGAATTCATTCAAAAATAAAATATGCAACCGAAAGCTTAAGCAACAGACTAGAAAAAAACAGAAGAAATAATCTTGAACTAGAAGACAGGTTTTTTTAATTAACCCAGTTGGACCAAAAAAAAAAAAAAAAAAAGAAAAAAGAAAGAAAATTTAAAAAATGAAGACAGCCTATGAGATCTATTTGATAACCTTAAACATACAAACATCCACATTATGGTTCTACCAGAAGGAGAAGAGAAAGGAAAAGGTATTGAAGCCTATTTAATGAAATAATAGCCAAAAACTTCCCAAGTATTGGGAAAGATATATGGTCTCCAGATTCAAGAAGCTCAAAGATCCCCAAACAGATTTAACCCAAAAATGACCCCCCTGAGACACATTATAGTAAAATCATGAAATGTCAAAGACAAAGAAAGAAATCTAAAAACAGCAAGAGAAAAGTGTCAAATTACCAATGAGAGAATCTTCAGATTAACAACAGACTTCTCAACAGAAACCCTATAGGCAAGGAGAGAGTGGGATGATACATTCAAAGTGCTAAAACAAAAAACAAAAACTGCCAACCAAGAATACTCTACCCGGAAATGCTATCCTTCAGAAAAGAGTGACATATATCACCATAAATACATGAGAAATAAAAACCACTAGTAGAACAGATACGTAAATGAGAAAGAAAAAAAATGTATCTTATCACTGCAAAAAAACACCAAATGGCAAAGACAAACAATAAAAGGGAAAGAAAGGAACAAAAGAAATATAAAATTAGTATTAAAAAACTTAATGAAAAGAATTATGGCAATATCTCTCAATAACTACTCTGCATGTAAATGGATTAAATTCTCCACTTAAAAGACATAGATTGGCTGAATGGATTAAAAAATGAGACCCAATTAAATGCTGACTGCAATAAACCCACTTCACAAGTAAAGACACACATAGACTAATAGTGAAGGGATGGAAAAAGATTCTATGCAAATAGAAACCAAACATGAGCAAAAGTTGCCATACTTACATCAGATAAAATAGATATTAAATCAGGAACTATAAAAAGAGACAAAGAAGGATGTTATATAATGATAAAAGGATCAATACAGCAAGTTACAACAATCATAAATATATATACACCCAAAATTGGAGCACCCAGATATATAAAGCAGTTGTTATTGGATCTAATGGGAGAAATTGATACCAATGCAATAATAATAGGGGACTTTAATATGCTTCTCTCAGCACTGGACAGATCATCTACACAATAAGTTAGCAGAGAAATGTTGGATTACAATTGTACCTCAGACCAAATGGACTTGACAGACATATGCAGAACATTTCACTCAACAACTGCAGAATATACACCCTTCTCATCAGCACATGGATCATTCTCCAGGATAGACCACATGTTAGGCCATAAAATCAAACCTCAACAAATTTAAAAAGACTGAAATCATATCAAATATATTTGCAGACAGCAATGGAATAAAACTAGAAATTAATAGCAAACAAAACTTGGGAAACCATACAATACATGGAAATTAAACAACATGCACCTTAATGAAGAATGTGTCAAAGAAGAAATAAAGTATGAAATCAAAAAATCTCTTGAAAAAAAATGAAAATACAAACACTACTTAAAAATAACTGGAAAAGCACTACTAAGGAGGAAGATCATTGCAATAAGTGCTTACATCAAAAAAGTTGAAAGATCCCAAATAAACAACATAATGTTACACCTCAAGGAACTATAAAAGCAAAAACAATCCAACCTCAAAATTAGTAAATAGAAAGAAATAAGATCAGAAAAAAAAAAAATCAGAGAAGAAATAAATGAAATAGAGACCAAAAAATGAAACAAAAGGTTGATGAAACAAGTTATTTTTTGGGGGAAGACAAACAAAATTGTCAAACCATTAGCTAGACTAATGAAGCATAAAAGAGAAAAGACCCAAATATTAAAATCAGAAATGCAAATGGAGACATTACAAATGATTCCACAAAAATTCAAAGAATAATTAGAGACTACTATGAACAACTACACACCAATGAATTTGAAAATCTAGAGGAAATGGAAAATTTCAGGACACATACAAAATATCAAGACTGAACCAAGAAGAAATAGAAACCTGGACAGACCAAAAGTGAGTAATGAGAATGAATCAGTAATGAACAGTCTCCCAATAAAAAAAACCCAGGACCAAACAGCTTCACTGCTGAAACCTTTAAAAAAGATGTAATACCAATTTTTCTCAATCTATTCCAAAAATTGAAGCAGAAGGTATTCTCCCAGACTCATTCTGTGTGGCCAGCATCACTCTGATAACCAAAACCAAAGACACAACAAAAAAAAGAAAACTACAGGGCAATATCTTTGATGAACTTATAGGTAAAAATTCTCAACAACGTGCTAGCTTACAGAATCCAACAGCATATTATACACCATGCTCAAGGGGGATTAATCCCAGGGATGCAAAGATGGTTAAACATACACAAAACAATAAATGTGGTACACCACCACAACAAAATGAAAGAAAGAAAAAAAAAAACCCATATAATCATCTCAATAAATGCAGAAAAAGCATTTGATAAAATTCAACATTGCTTTATAATAAAAATTCTCAGCAAATTAGGTATAGAAGGAAAGTTTTTCAGCACAAAAAAAGCCATATATGACCAACCCATAGCTAACATAATCCTGAACAGGGAAAAGTTGAAAGCTTTTCCTCTAAGAACAGGAACAAGACAAGGATACCCACTCCCACCTCTCCTATTTAACATATTTCTGGAAGTTCTAGCCAGAGCAATTAGACAAGAGAAAGGAATAAATGGCACCCAACTTGGAAAAGAGAAAATTGAATTTTCCTGTTTGCAGATGAAACGATCTTATATAAATATTATATATATAACCTAAAGACTCCACCAAAATCTCTTAGAGCTGGTAAATTCAGTAAAGTTGCAGGATATAAAATTACTATACAAAAGTCACTGGCTTTTCTATACGCCAAAAATAAATTAGCAGAAAAAGAAATCAAGAAAGCAATTCCATTTACAATAGCTAACCCCCCAACAAAAAATCCCAAAAAACTAAGAAGAAATTTAACCAAGGAAGTAAAAGATCTCTACAATGAGAACTACAAAACGCTGCTGAAAGAAACTAAAGAGGACACATAAAAATGGAAAGACGTTCCATGCTCATGGATTGGTAGAATTAATGTTGTGAAAATGTTCATACTACCCGAAAAGATCTATAGACTTAATGCCATACCTGTCAAATTACCAAAGACATTCTTCACAGAAACAGAAAAAGCAATCCTAATATTTATATGGCACAACAAAAGTCCTTGAATAGTCAAAGCAACCCTGGGCATAAAGAGTAAAGCTGGAAGCATAATACCACCTGACTTCAAATTATACTACAAAGTTATAGTAACCAAAACAGCATGGTACTGGCATAAAAAACAAACTCTGGGACCAATGGAACAAAACAGAAAGCCTGGAAATAAACCCACATACTTATAGCCAATCGATTTTTGATAAAAGCTCTAAAAACATACACTGGGGAAAGGACAGCTTCTTTAATAAGTGGTGCTTGGAAAACTAGGTATCTATTTATAGAAGAATGAAACTAGACCCCTATCTCTCACCATATGCCAAAATCAACTGAAAATAGATTAACAACTCAAACATAAGACCTGAAACTATAAAACTTCTAGAAGAAAACACAGGAAAAATGCTCCAGGGCATAGGACTAGGCAATGATTTTATGAATAAGACCTCAAAAACACAAGCAACAAAAGTAAATATAAACAATGGGATTATGTCAAACTAAAAAGCTTCTGGACAGCAAAGGAAACAATCAACAGAGCAAAAAGAAAACCTACAGAATGGGAGAAAATATTTGCAAGCTATGTATCCAACAAGAGGCTAATTTCCAGAATATATAAGGAACTCAAACAACTTAATATTTAAAAATCAAATAACCCAATTAAAAAATGGGCAAGTGTACTTAACAGACATTTCTCAAAAAAATGTTATACATACAAATGGCCACACGTATATGAAAATATGCTCAACATCACTAATCATCAGGAAAATTCAAATCAAAACCACATTTAGATACCATCTTACCTCAGTTAGATTGGGTATTGTCAAAAAGACTGAAAATAACAAATGCTGGAGACAATGCAGACAAAGGGGAACTTTTGTACATTGTTAGTGAGATTGTAAGTTTGTACAGCCATTATGGAAAACAGTATTGGTGTTTCTCAAACAACTAGAGATAGAACCACCATATGACCCAGGAATCCCCCTGCTGGGTATATACCCAAAGGAATGGAAGGCATCATGTCAAAGGGATACCTGCACTCCCATGTTTATCTCAGCTGTGTTCATAATAGCCAAGATATGGAACCAATCTAAATGTCCATCAACAGATAATGGATAAAGAAAATGTGGTACATATACACAATAGACTACTACTCAGTCATAAAAAAAAAAGAATAAAATTATGCCATTCACAGCAACATGGATGAGCTTAGAGAAATTTGTGTTGAGTGAAATAAGCAGTGAGATAGGAAAAATAAGCCCTACTGTCGACCCAGAAACTTATAATCAATAATGCTTTACCGCATATAACCAAATGTTTAGAAGAAAGGAACTCAAATGTGCACATCATGAGGAAATGATTAAGTTCTGCAATGATGAATAGGTTAACTATCCTGAATAGATCAACACACATTGTGTACATGTATTAAAATACAACTCTCTACTCCATAAGCATGTACAATCAATATGTTTAAACAAAAAAAAAAATAAAAATAAAAATAAATAATTGGAACATGCACTCTGAAGGCAGGAGGGAAAAGAGAAAGGAAATGAGGCAGGGAAAGATGGGAAGCAAGACAAGATGATGTGTTACTGTTCTGGCCATGACATTACCAGGAACCATGAAGAAATACAGCCAGTGGCCCAGCAAAACCATTGGATATGTGACATGGACACCTCTAAACACACTGTACAGACATATATGCCTTGGAGCAGCCTATCAGAGAGAGAAATGGAGTGGGAATTTATCTACCTTGCTCCCTCCTCTCTCCCACAGAAGCAAGATGCTAAGGGTCAGTCATTCTCAACCAGGTAAAATTTTGTCCCTCAAAGGGGGACATTTGGCTAGAGGTATTTTTATGTCGAGGCATTTTTTTTAATCACTACTGGGGGATGCTCTTGGCATGTAGTTGATAAAGACCAAGGATGCTGCTAAACATATTACATGCACAGGACAGCACCCCACAACAAGAATTATTCAGTCCAAAATGTCATTATTGCTACTTCAATTAGAAACCCTGATCTAAGTGATGGTAAAACCAAGAGAATTCAAAGAGATGCATAAGATGTGTTGGACAAACAACTCAAGAGAAAAGAGATGAAAGATATAAAAGGCATTTCACAGAAGGGAAAACACAAATGGAGAACAAAACATGAAAAGATGACAAACCTCATTAGTAACCAAGGAAATCAAATGATGGTAAAATTCCATTTCACACTCAATTGACTGGCAGAAATTAAGATATTGAGAATATTAAGCATGGAGAGAATGGTGTTCAAAGGGAATACTTATATACTGCTGGTCAGGAGTGTAAATTGCTACCACCTCTGTGTGAAAGAGTTTAGTATTATGTTGTAAAGTTGGACATAAAAATATTTAGGGCCGGCCCGGTGGCGCACTGCTACAGTGCGCCGCTTGGGAAGCGCGGCGGCGCTCCCACCGAGGGTTCGGATCCCACATACAGACCGGCCGCTCACTGGCTGAGTGAGGTGCAGGCGCAACACCGAGGGTTGCGATCCCATTGCCGGTCCCGGTCTGGTACGGGTGCGACACTGAGGGTTGCGATCCGTTGCCGGTCACGAAAAAAGACAAAAAGGAAAAAAAAAATATTTAAGGTGACCACTTGCACCATTTTGCCTGACACTGTTCTGGTTTTAGCACTGAAAATCTTCCACCCTGGGAAGACTTTCAGTTCCAGGAAAACTGGAATGATTGGTCACCTATATGTTGTATATCCTAGCATTCCTCTCCTATGTATTCACATTACCCTGAAAAACTCTTGCACACCAGGAGCTATATGAAAAAAATGATTATGGTATTATTGTTTATAATAGCAGAAAATGGAAACAACAGAAATGTCAATCTACAGGAGAACAGATAAATGAATTGTCATATATTCACAAACATAGTATTACTTAGCTGGGAAAATGAACTATGGCTACAGTAATCCCTCCTTATCTATGGTTTCACTTTCCACGGTTTCTGTTACCCACGGTTAACTGTGGTCCAAAAATATTAAATGGAAAACTTCAGAAATAATTCATAAGTTTTAAATTGCACAATGTTCTGAGTAGTATGATGACATCTGGTGCCATTCTGCTCTATCCCACTTAAGACATGAGTCATCCCTCTGTCCAGTGTATCACTACCCACTGGTTACTCAGTAGCCATCTCGGTTATCAGATAGACTATGGCAGGATCACAGTTCCCATTCACTTGTGTTCAAGTAATCCTCATTTTACCTAATAATGGGCCCTAACATGCAAGAGTAGTGATGCTGGCATATTGTTATAATTGTCCTATTTTATTTATCATTGTTAATCTCTTGCTGTGATTAATTTATAAATTAAGCTTTATCATAGCTATGCATACACAGGAAAAAACACAGTATATATAGGGTTTGGTACTATCCACAGTTTCAGGTATCCACGCGGGGTCTTGGAATGTATTTCCCAAAGATATGGGCGGACTACTGGACATGCAACAATATGGACAAAGCTTAGAAACATAGATGTTGAATTAAATGAACAAATCTGTAGACTACCTGAGTATGAGATGATTATTATAAAGCTCAAAAGGAAAAAAAATAATGTATTGCACAGCGATATGTGCATATTTGGTCCAACTTTTTTTTTAAACAGGGGAATGGTTTAAATTTGGAGAGGAGGTGGGGGATGGAATGGGGAGTCTCCCTGCTCCCCAAAGAAAAATTAACTAATCCATGATTAGGTTCCCCAAGAGTGTTATTGGATTTTGTACCTTTACTGTCAGGTTTTACTATGTTACTTATCTTCCTTTGGCTATTTTATTCTCACTGTATTAGTCCATTTCTGTTGCTTATACGGAAATACTTAGAACTGGGTAATTTGTAAGAAAACAAAATTTATTGCTTACAGTTTTGGAGGCTGGGAAGTCCAAAGTCTCAGAAACACATCTGCTGAAGGATTTCTTTTGTGGTGAATTAAGTGACATCAGGGTATCACATTGCAAAAATGGTGGAGCAGAGAAAGAGATAGCTCCTCATGTGCTCTCCTTTTTAAAGGCCTCAGAACCATACCCATGCCCACCATTATTACTCCATTCACTAGGCACAGTCCTACAATCTAATCACCTCTTCAAGGCCCCACCTTTCAATTAGCATAATAGGATTTCCCACCCTCAACAGTTACAGTGGGAATTAAGTTTTGGGGGGACATTCAACCCAAGGCACTTACTTAATATCTTTTTTTAAAAAAAAATTAATATTTATCTTACTTTTTAGAAAAAGGGAGCAAAGAACTACCAACCTGAGAAGAAAGAATGTAAATGCCCTTCCCAAGCCAATAAGGGTGGGTACTTTGGTCCCAGGTTCTCCATTCATGGGTCTTACCAGCATTTATTTCCACAGCCACATTACCATTCTGCCTCCCAGGAGCTTGGGATGCTAATGCAAGCCTGGTAAGCCTCATGCTAAAATAAGTTGTATCTGGTGACCTGGGAGAACACCACTCTTAAAACACAGGCCCAGGAGAACAATAAAAGGAGTTTGGAAAACTGCAGAATAGGGCTGCTATTTAATTTACACAATTCAGTCTCAGAGTGAAAAAAAATCCATGAACTGGCAATTAACATTTCACATACATACTCCAATACAAATACATATGCACAGATCTCTATGTAAATATATCCCTCATGTCAATGGGCCTCACAGAGACCTGACCCAGAAACATGGCCTTGAGAGAATCTATAGACTTGGAATTTTAGTTTGGGGCTGTAAACCAAACTCTTCATTAGATTCCACAAAAACCAAGCCCCTATGCTTACTTAGCATACTTACAAAAGGTGCACCACAGAGTGTCTATCATATGATCTGCATCTTTGCAATATCTCCCTAAAGCCACAAATACAGTCCCATTCTGAAAAGTTCTTTCATTCAGGCCCATTCTCATCCTCATCTTTTTCTTCAAGCACCTTTCAAAGCATTTCCTCCCTCACTTCCTTTTTGAAATAAATGTAAATCCTAAAAATCCTTTTATAAGAGATAATCTTATAATTTTGTTAACCACATTGCCACTCCAATCTGTCCAACTAACCATCCACTCATCCATTGACTTGACTTTGCTCACCTTCTATTTGCTTATCACTTTTTCATGAACATATTATTCTACTTGCAAGTCAACTTCTATTCTTCTGAATTCTGGTACATTTTATGTATTTCTGGTCTTTAATCTTTCTCTCCCTTACCACTCGATGCATTCATTCTCAGGTCACCTGACAGCATTATAGGGCACTCTATTTCATTGTCATTAAACACATCCTCCTTGCCTTCAGCTCTCTCTTATCTCATTTGGCTAGGGAGTACCTACTCACTCTGTAGGCTTTTATTAATGTGTTTTCTTCTTGGTGAATTGTTTGCAATCTGGCTCTTCCCTTTCCTGTGCCAATGTCCTTTTGCAATGTGACTTTGAAGCTCCTCTCATTAGGAGGTGGAGTCTTACTTCCACAGCCCTTAAATCTGGGCTGGCCTGGTGATTTGCTTTAGCCTATACAATGCAAAAGTGATTGTTCTGAGCCTGGGCCTCAAGAAGCCTTGCACACTTTGACTCAATAATGAGCCATTCGCATCACTCAGCCATCATCGAATAAGCACTGGCTAGCCTGCTGGAGAACTGAGCTGCCTCAGCCACATCCAGTCAATCACCAGACTTGTGAGTGAGGCCATTTTAGACCATCTAGCTCCCAACCAACCTGTCAGCTGATTGGAGATGACTAAGCAAACTCAGCTGAGATCAGCCACGGTTGGCCCAGATCAGCAGAACTCCCCAACTCATCCATACTCATGAACAATAATACACAGTTATTGTTTTAAGCCACTGAGTTATGGGGTTATTATGCAGCAGCAAGTGATATTCTCTCTCTTGATCCTATTCAATAGCTGCAACACACTTCCGTGACAGCCCTTATAACTAAATTTTGTTTTTGTTTTTGTCTTTCTCTTCCACAAACAGAGCTCCTTGAGAAGAGGGACAGTTTTTGTTTTGTATCTCAGAATCAAAATAGGGCCTGCCAGCTTTTAAATAAATGGGTGTCAGAAAAATATCAATGATTAATTAGTTAATCAAGGATTACAGTGTTGCCCAAAGGATGGTTTTGGAGGCAGACAAACCAGGGTTTGAATCCCAACTCTATTTCCTATACAAGGGTACTTCAAAAAGTTCATGGAAAGATTCGTATTATCTTTTAATTCTATTTTTCCACAAACTTTTTGAAGTACCCTTGTAGTGTTACTTCAGAGAATCTGGTTAACGTTGCTGACACGTATGTGCTCACCTATAAACTGAAGATTAGAATAACATATATGCTGCAGGGCTGTGGTGATAGGTAGGTAGGTCCTACAATCTAATCACCTCTAGGTAGGTAGGTAGGTAGGTAGGTAGGTACGTAGGTAGGTAGGTAGATAGATAGATAGGTAGGTAGGTAGATAGATAGATAGATAGATAGATAGATAGATAGATAGATAGATAGAAAATTTCCCACCTTTCATAGAGTGGGTGCTCAACAAATAAGAATTAAATGTTAAAACATGTACAAATCATTTAGTGTAATACCTGGCTTATAGCTACTCAATATATGATAGCTTTATTAACATGGTCACGATCTGAGTAGATCATCATTGCTGTTGTCACTTGTAGCAGAAACTGTAGGTGCTCCATCCACATCCCTGTGGCATTCATCATTTTTGTGCATGGTGACCCGATGGTGGCTTCTAATAGCAAACACCTGGGACTCTATGCCTGAAAACTTCCTCCAGCGGCTGGAGTCTCTTGGATCTACATGTATGGTAGGCCACAAATGCCAGGGAGTTAACACTCCAATTTCTACTCAGGGGAGCAGCCCTCAGCTAAGGCAGGTGGGAGCAGGTGAATAAATACCCTAATTCCATGTCCTTAGAATAAATCCATTATATGTTCTATATTGTATCCCAGAATTACCTAATGGGATTGTATCCCTCTTGATCACAGTAGTGATAAGGCACTTTTTCTGTCTTCTTTTCTCTGTGTCACATCCTCACTACTCTACAAAGGTATACCAGCATCGACTCCCAGTTTGCGTATAACAGTATCCAAATTTATCTCACTATCTGCTTCTGGGGAAATCAACCTAAGACATCGTTACTCTTTCTAGTTTATTTTATCCTTATTGCTTCAGAATCCAATCACTTCTCCCAGGAGCTTTGACTTCCACTTGAAAGGCCTAGCTGTTTAGTGATCTCTCCAGCTAATCAGAGAGTTGCATCCAGTCCAGTGGATGACAACCAGCAATCACAGAATGTGGTGTATCATCTTCAGGTCTTCTCTGATGTTTTCACCATGGCCCAGTTCTCTGAGTGTATCGGGATAGGGTTTAACGTGCAGTGGATCTTGGGTTGTTCTGCATTTATCTTAATGGGCACCTGAAAACATGGTATTGATTCTTGGACAAGACAGAGGTGAAACGTACTAGACAGTGATTTATAATGTGCTATTAAAAGTCAAAACTCCTTCACGGGCATCCTTTGCCAGCTTGTCTGTGCTGTTTATTGAAACTCTATTGATTGATGCTTTGCACCTGTTTATAAAACCTGCTTTTTAACTACCTAAGCTGTGGAGTATAAAATACTCCTCAGTAAGCTTGACCTTGTGGAGTCTCATGAGGCTTTTTAATTATCTGGCAGTGTATAATTGCCACACTGAGGCTGTTTTCTGACAACCAAAGGCTTTTGAGAGGCTTGTGGGGTGGAGGAAGGAAGAATTCCTATAGCGCCCAAGCTTAGAATCATTTCAGACAGTTACGAGTACCGGAAAGCAGGACTTTGCACTTTGCTGAGATCTTCAAATACTGTTCAGCTTCCTGAATAACAGACTTGGAGAACACACACTTGGAGGTGGTCCTGCTCCAATAGCAGTTGTTGACTTCTTGCAAACTTGGACCTACCTGTCAAAGTCACTGCGTACATTCCTTATCCTCCAACCCCTCTCCTGTGGGCTTTGCAAAATGGTTACACACTCCAAGACATGAAACCCTCACTGTGCAGAGCACTGGTTGCTCTGACAAACCCTGCTTAAATGCATATATTTTCATCTTTTTAAAATACCAGTTTTAAGTTGTATGTTAGTTTTTCCTTCAATGGTCCATCTGGGAATTATCCAGTATGAAATTTTTAGTGTTGAAGTCACGCTTGACTGACCTAAACCACTAATCCTTAGAAAACTCATATGCTTCCTATCTAAAAGAGTGCCCTTCACAGAGGCCACTCTCAGTTGTTTGAGCAACAGTGCTCTCAGAAGTGAGAAGCCATGCAGGAAGCAGAAGAGATGAACATACATCTGGAAGGCTCGCGTCTCTGAGTGATATGATAGTCTGTGTAGAAGACAAGATTTCAGGGCAGAATTTCGTTTTCGTTTTTGTTTTTTCACAATTTGACACCAATCCCGTCTAAGTTGCTGAAGTAGGCCACAGACATACACATCATAAGCAGTTCTTTGAAGCAGTGGAATAAATTATAATTTGACTGTTGTGTATTAAAACATAAGTAGAAAGCATACTCTACATGCAGAAATTAAAACTACATTTGGAGGTTCATAAAGAGCATTGGTGGTCATCTATACTCTGAAGCAGATCCAAAGTACATTTAAAATCCATTCATCTCCAACGCCACAACCCTAAGCCAACTCATCATCATATCCTACCTGGGTGGCAGCACCCTGTTTTCTACTATTGAACCCCCCACCCCTGCTAGTTAGCTAAAAAAAAGTGAAACGGCCTTTTAAAATATAAATTCTTTCAGCCCCCTGTTAATGACTCTCCAACGGTTTCACTGAAATAAAACCAAGATACTTTTCCACATCTACAAAGCTCTTTGACTTCATTTCCTATATTGTTTCTCAAAATTCCCTCTCTTAAAGCAATACAGGCCTACCTTTTTAGTCTTGCACATATTCATCTGGATCCTGGTTTGTGGCACATGGAAGGTACTATCTTCAAACTCTTACTCAGCTGGCTCTTTTCCATTATTCAACTCTTAGCTTAAATGCTCTGACACCCAAACTATAGTAGCCTCAACCACCCTTTATCTCATAATATGTTTACCACGTTCATGAACATTATCAGTCATTGTCCTTTTTATTTACTTATATACCCCTTCCACTAAAATGTGACTCCTTCAAGGTCAACCCCTTGCCTTTTCAGCTCACCATTGTTTTTCTAGTGCCTAGAACAGTGTGCAGACCTGCAGAAGTCACCTAATGGCTATTGGCTGGATAAATACATGCACATTTCTGCCTTTTTAATATTGTAATAATTTAACATAAAATTTAAAAGGACAAAATCAAAATGAAGTTTACTTCCCTACCTTTTTATGATGGCTGTGGATGAACTGAAGACTCCAGAGGAGTGTGGCTATTTCTGCTCTGCAACTTTCTGTTGGTGTTCTTCAGTCTTCATTTTTCCTCAGGGTTCATTTTGGCAAGAGGCAGAAGCATTTCACCACAGTGTATTTCTGTAACAACATGGTACCAACGTGACTCAGAAACCCTCCAACATTATGCTCTGTTTAAAAATAAATATATAACCTCATTTACTTTACATTCTCCTACATGTGGTACAGCCTTTCTTCACTGTTTCTATCATTTTGTCAGGCACACATCTACGGATCTGTATATTACTACCTGGACACCCCCACATGTGTTAGACTCCCCTTAGCATCTTGCCTGCATCTGTACACAGAACTTTCTCTACTCTGCATAATCTTTCCACTGTGAATCCATCTCTCCAACAGATGATGAGTCTTGCAGGGGCAGGAACTGTGCCTTTGGACCCTAAATCTCTGGGGCCTAATCCATTAACTAGTGATTGTACATTTTTGAAACAGTCAGCTCTCATTATTTACAGTGATTCTGTTCTATAAAGTCACAGCAAACATTGAATTAGCAAATACTGAAGCATTGCTCCTCAGAGAAATACAGCATTAATTATGTGCAAGTCTCTGGCTCCAAAATTTTCATCAACTAATCAGTGCATAGTCTTGTTTTACGTGTGTTTCTGTTGAAAGACACCTTATTTAATATATATTGTTGATTTATAAACATTGAACTCACAGCCAACAGCACTGTAACTCATGCCTGATGTAAGCTTATCTAACACATGTACAAGGGTACTTCAAAAAGTTCATGGAAAAATGGAATTAAAAGATAATACAATTCTCCCATGAACTTTATGAAGTACCCTCATATTTTCTCCATGAGGCACATCACAGCCTTCTTGTGCTCAGAAACACAAGACAGCATGTGGGGTGTGTGCAGGAAGGGGGAGACAGGAGGCATTTCCAACAACAAAATCACCAACATAAAGCACAAAAATGTGAAAAACATGAGAAGGCAAATTTGCAGACACAAAATCCACAAAGAATGAGGATTGACTACATACACATTGGCTGAATCAAAGTTATATGTAGGCCTTACAAGTTCCTAAACTTGCTTATGGTTTAGCACAGCACTGCCATTTAAATGAGTAAATAATACATACTACAAATAGCGCAGAAAGGAACTAAATACAGACTTTTTATTCTTCATGAAAGAGCCAGGAACCAGAAGCAGTTATTCTCTCCTGTCCTATTAAAAAGACAAATTCCAAACACCAGGTCTTTTCTCCTGCCTGATATTAATCATTGCTCATCCAATTTTCAGATGAGGCCAAAAAAAATTCCCTCAAAATAATTATAGGTTGATGGTCCACCTTGCCCATTACAGGTCAGCCTAAACTATTTCCAGAAGACTGCTCCATTTTCCTCCTTGTATAATAAGAAAAATACCAGCTTTTATTTCATTAGATGCATCAGTTAGCTGTAGGTACACACTTAGAAGATGTATATTTCATGAAAATTCCAGTACTTGGTGATGTAAACAATGGAGAAATCACACTTTATCTATCTGAAAAATATTTAAGACCCCCTTAGGCATATGAATTTATATTTTAAAGGGGTTGCAAAGATTTTCCAGTTAAGTTTACTTCTCAATATTTTTAAATGGTTAAATTTAACCTTGATTTATTTGTAGTTCCTGGAGAGCAATTTGTTACCAAAATCATCTTCTCAAAAGCATGCTGTATGTTTTAAATTATCATTGCTAACAACAGCAGGACTTGCTAAAAAGCAATGCTTTGAATAGGTAACAAGAAATCCTAGAAAGATGGTTCTGAAAGCTCAATTCTTCTTTTATGTTTTTAATTTAGTTTGAAATTGGCTGAAATACAAGTTGACATAATTTCCTTTTAGAGTCTGGGGATAGTCTCTTCATATATTTCAGAGTATCAGAAGACAAGTCACCTTGTCACGGACTGCAGTT
Source organism: Galeopterus variegatus (assembly GCF_000696425.1). NCBI lineage: Eukaryota > Metazoa > Chordata > Mammalia > Dermoptera > Cynocephalidae > Galeopterus > Galeopterus variegatus. The sequence goes on along the minus strand of NW_007726281.1, from coordinate 438,637 downwards.
TTAGGACTGGTATAATAATATGGGTCTACCACATAACAATGAGATAATTCAATATGTTCTACGAAAGTAATAGCTGGATCAAAGAATCTAGTAATACCTAGAAAAATAAAACTAATTAAATGCATCTTATTTATTTTTTTAAATACTAGTATTTTACATTTTCTATATAATTAACCATTTTTTTTGCTTTGAGTTTATTTCCTAAGAATTAGTATCACTTTTACTCTTCTATTTATACTGCAAATAACCAAATGAGTCAAAGAAATATCAGATATCATACACTTACTTTAATAAGTGCCCAGATCATCACTAAAATTTTCTTCTTAAACATGCCACTAAGAAATCTTTACTTATATATCTCTGTAATAAAGCCACATTACTGTCTTAAAAAAAGCAATCTAAATGTTCAGTAGACTATGTTTAGATAACAGCTACACCATTCTGAACCTGTTGATAATGGACATCTTAAAAAGAGGTACCAATGCCAATTAAATTCAGTAGTTGCATTTACAAGTTTCAACAGGAAGGGGTGGGCTTTTGTATTGACAGACTGGCTCCACCTGTACTTCTGCAGGATTTGAGGCAATTTGTTATTCCCCGAGTTTACTCATCTGAAAAATTGAGATGAACGCTATTTTCTATAACATGGAGTGGTCTCTAAAATAAAATGAAAATGGACTATGTAAAGTAACTGGCCGATAGTGAACAGCAAAAAATTCTAGCTTATTTTTTATTAAGTACAAAACCAATGCAAGCAGCATTTTGGTCATTGAATTTACCTCTTAAAGCTAAAAATCAGTGACTTGCCAGCTTTGAATAATTAAAAAGAAAAATTCTAGCTCACCACATTTGGACTTACAAGCAAAATAAGCACCTCCATGGTTGTGATGTGTGTGTGTGTTATAAAAATAAAGATATGGGCCGGCCCGGTGGCGCACTGCTACAGTGCGCCGCTTGGGAGTGTGGCGGTGCTCCCGCCGAGGGTTCGGATCCCACATACAGACCGGCTGCTCACTGGCTGAGCGAGGCGCGGGCACAACACTGAGGGTCGCGATCCCGTTGCCGGTCCCGGTCCGGTATGGGCGCGACACTGAGGGTTGCGATCCCGTTGCCGGTCCCGGTCCGGTATGGGCGCGACACTGAGGGTTGCGATCCCGTTGCCGGTCCCGGTCCGGTATGGGCGCGACACTGAGGGTTGCGATCCCGTTGCCGGTCCCGGTCCGGTATGGGCGCGACACTGAGGGTTGCGATCCCGTTGCCGGTCCCGGTCCGGTATGGGCGCGACACTGAGGGTTGCGATCCATTGCCGGCCACGAAAAAAGACATAAAGGAAAAAAATAATAATAATAATAAAGATACACCCATCAGAGAAGCATCACTAACTTTTCACATGAGTTTATGCCATTTTGTACCTTTCATTTTCAAAGATTCTCATGTGATTTGGTCCATTAATATTGGACATGCTGACCATCAGGTGCTCATTTATGGTATATATTAAAAATATATAAAATGGCATTATGAATGGCACCTGACCCTGAGATATGACTATATTATTGGGCTCATTAGTAAATTACTAAGTCTCCAAAATTCTATTTATGTAAAATGGGCCAAAAATTTACTGTCAACTGTACAACTACAAACAGTTCTAATCCCTGCATGTTTTTTTTTTCTCCCCCTCCTCACATCCAAGGATGACAGTACTTATGCAGATACATTTTAAGACGGTTCAGAGGCAGGAAGCCATGGGTCCCATCGATGCTGCAATTTTATAAAATTTGTGCATTTTTCACCCTTTTATCCATTTCCCCTTACAAGGGGATGCTAATTTGTGAGTGGTAGGTTTGATATGTGGTCTCTGCCATTATGTTAGGAAAACAGGACTTCTCTTTCTCTCTCTCAAAGAGAATAGGCTTACAATTTTGGCTTTGTTAATACTGTGTTCTGGCCAAATAAACTCCAACGGGTTACAAAATCATAAAAGATGCTAAGTCCCATCAGATCAAAGTCTTCCAGCAACTATGAAGCATTGGTGTAAAAGGAGAAAAACAATCAACTGTATGGAGAAAACCTAACATACAATTTATTTTTTAACCTATTGTTTTTATTACAATAGAAATTTTCCAAAGGGAATTAATATGGATCATCCTTCTTGAAAATATATCTTCACCACCATGCCATATATAGTATTTTCTTTGTGTACACCTTATAATGTGGACAATTTTACACTCTCAGCTAGATGCTGTGCTCCTCACCTAATAGGTAAACTCCAGATATACAAAAGGGCTTCATTATTAGGTTTGACAGTATAAAAACCAAGCAGGAAACAATCTGGCAGAGACAGTTTAATATAACTTCCTCTGAGGATTTGAAAACAACATCACATTTGTTCACTGCTACTCATCTGGACCCCCCCCCCCATGATCTCTGTCTCTATATACAATAAAATATTTATAGCCAGAGCTCAGCATCCTTTCCTCTTTCTTCACTGTTGGAATAAGGTGTATTCTGCTTCCATGGAGGACAGCAACATAATAGAAACTCTAAAAATCTGAATAACTAACTTTAGGGTATAGAAAACCTGATTTGCTCGAAAATGGATTTTCTTTCGTTCAAAGCAAGATAACTGTGACATATGGGACAGCATGTTGGCAGGAATTATTTATGCACTTGTCAACTGCGGGAAATCCTCTCTAGGGAAACTTCTTAGAGCCTACAGAACTATATGCTGTTTTTTGGTTTTTCTCAAATACACATTGAGCACTATTTTGTATTTCTTTTCAGGTAATACTGAAACTGTTTTCAAAAACATTCTCACCTTTTCCTCTAGGAAAATGCCCTGCTTGAATGTCTGGTCTCTATCTATGAGACATTTCCCCTGAGTTAATGGAAGGATTGAGCTTTTCAGGACTGTGAACTATAAGTAATATTCTCACGCTAATGTTCTTTTCACCTGGGAGAGCACTTTATAATGTGTTGACTTTTACATTAGGAGTAACTAATTTTTATGCTGAAAAGCCAAGTGTACAATTAAGTTGGGCTATGTTGGCTTTCTGATCCAATAGACAAAGTACTTAAAGTTTTTATAAGCCAGACACCCCAGGTTCTAGTTCCATTGTTATGTACTTGCTTTTGGAACTTAATTGACTAAGCCATTCTGTATCTGGGCTTCCTCCTCTTAAAACTAAGATCTGAGAGTATGTAGTCACACAATTTTCAGAGGACTAAATGAGATGATGTATATGTAAGGTAATATAAAGAACTACACAATACATTAGGTTTAGAAAAGTTATTTTAATTCTTACATGTTTGAGTTATATAAAAAGTTAACTTTAATTTAATTTGATATAGAAAACAGCAAAAGATAACAGTTCAAAACCTGATGATAATGTTGCCGGAGTATGTGGATTCTCAAACACCCTCTTCAATGGCTGCACCTGTCCAAGCTGATCCTGCTGAGCTTAGATTTCCTGACACAGGACAAGATGGGAGGATGGTGGTAAGACAGGTGGAGAGAGACAGAGAGAAGCAGGGGCTACAATGACGTTCATTTTTTATAATCATTCCCCCTTCTCTAAAGTAGTTTTCTCAACTGGGGTTCTTAACTGCCCATCCCTGGGGTCATTTAGATACAATTCAAGGTTTCCATGAATTTGTATGGGAGAAAAAAATTACATCTTTATTTTCATTAGTCTTTAACAGGCAACAAATCCCAGAAATACTGGACCTGTAACCAAGGAAACACAAGCATTTTCATACCACCTAACAATTGCTGTAGACACCTTGAAATATCATTTGTACTTTGAATGTACAACAGTTACTAGACCTACCATTAGATCTTATTATATTGCAAAATCAAGAAACGTATGAATATATCACTATAGCACAACTTTATTTTGTTTAATGTTTTGATAGCTCTATTGTCAAGCTAGTTAGTTTCCTTGATAACCCTAGGTATTTTATTTTATACATTTTAAAAGATTATGTTGCCACCGTGGTAACAGCAATTCCACCCCTAAGTATATATACACCCAAAAGAACTGAAACCAGGCACTCAAACAAATCCTTGTATAGGAATATTCATAGTGGCACTATTTATATTAGCCCAAAGGTAAAAGCAATCTAAATGTCCATCAAGAGATGAATGGATACATGTGGTGTATTTATATAATGGAATATTACTCAGCCACAAGAAGGAATGAAGTCCTTAAACATGCTACAATGTGCATGAACCTCAGAAACATAATGCTAAGTGAAAGAAGCCAAACACAAAAAGTCATGTGTTCTATGATTCCACTTATATGTAACATCTAGAAAGGTAAAAACATGGAAGCAGAAAACAGATTGGTAGTTACCAGGGATTTGAGGGACAGGGAAGTGGAGATAACAGCTTAATAGGTGCAGGATTTTATTTTAGAGTGATAGAAATGATTCGGAATTAAATAGCAGTGGTGGTTGTACAACTTTATGAATGCACTAAATGCTTCTGAGTTGTTCATGTTAATTTTAGGTTATGTGAATTTCATCTCAATAAAAAAATAAAACAAAACATTTTATTAAAATTTGGTTCCTGGTCTTCCTGAGACTGCCAAAGAAGTCCATGGTATGACAAAAAGACAAACTCCCCTATGTAAAGGTGCCCATCACGACACGAACTCCTCTTCTTTGGGCCCACTTGAAGGATCTGTGCTTGGCATTATTCAACAGTTATCCACATTTTCTTAGCATGCCAGAGGGCCCCTTAAAGCCTGGAGCTAAATTAGGAGGGAGCAAGAATGTAGCCAATGAGCACAAAGCTTGCTGTCAAAACAATTTATATTTTTCTCTATATTTCTAATATACATTTAGAGATACATTCTAGAAAACTGAACATGATTTGAAACTTTCCAGATAATGGTGATATTTAGCTATCACAACAAACTATACGTTTTAAATGACCAGGAGCAATAGCCATTACTTTTTCAATGGTCGCCTTTTCCCATGCTGCCAATTCTCCTGTATACCAAGGGACCAATCTTGGGAATATCCTCATTCTAGGTGTGACACTTCTAGAACTTTATTTCACTTCCTTTAGGTTATTTTTTTTTTTCATTCAACAAATATACATTATAATATCCAGTGGTAACATGTGCTATGAAGAAAAAAAATGTTGGTTAGAAACAAAACTGGCAGGAAGTTACTAGGAAAAGAGGTCAAAAATGAGACACCCAAGAAGTGCCATTTGAGGAGAGACTTGAATTAAGTGAGTATTAAACCCAGCAGGGTCACCGGTAACCCAGGCTACAGAGATAGTGTGTACAAATATCCTGAGGCCGTGAGTGTTCATGGAACAATACTGAAGGCCTGTGTGGCTGTAGCAGAGTCAGCGAGGAAAGAGTGGTATAAAAATAAGGCAGGGTAAGTAGCCAGTGGCCTGATCATGGACAGCCTTTCAGACCACGGTAAAGATTTGGGATTTTATTGTAAGTTTGATGAGGAAGCCATTGGCAAGTTTGAGCAGAAGGTGCATGACCTAATTTTCATTTAAAAAGTGGTCCTAGGAGTGGTGGAAACACAGCAGGAGGGTAAGATTAAAAGCAGGAATACTAGTTAAGAGGCCATTTAGGTTGCACAGGCAAAGCATGAAGGCAGCTTGCACCAAGGTGGTAGTAGTGGAGATAGTGAGAAGTGGTCTGATTCTGGATATATTTTAAAAGTATAGATGACTCATTGATGGGCTGGCTATGAGGCAAGAGAGAAGGTATTTCAGTCTGAGCAGCAGGGTAGATAGTAGTGACAGTTATTGGGAAATAGTTGGAGAAGAATATATTTAAATGCATTGATTAGGAAAATCAAGAGTTCAGTTTTGGACACTGTGACAAATTGATTGCTGTTTACCAGGGAACTTTGTAGGTCATTCCCTTTCTGACTGTGCAGGTTTGGCCATATGACTTGATTTGGTCTTGGGACATGACCAACTTCCCCATATTTTCAAGTGCTTGTGCCATTTGGATAGTTCTTGCAACCCTGCCATCATTATGAAAACATATCCAGGCTAGCAGATGCAGAATGAGAGACATAAGGAGAGAAACTGTATAGCCTTGGTCACCCCAGCCAAAGGCATCCTAGATTAGGGAACAGTCACCTGGCAAGTATGTACAAACCCAGCCAAATCAGAAGGTCATCTAGTTGAGTTGACCCACTGCAGTAGACTGAAGACGCATGAGGAAGCTCAGCCTAACTCAGGTGAAACTTGCAGAGTTGTTATCTGAATAAATGTACAAATAAATCTGTGGCTGCTTGTTATGCAGCATTGTCATGTCAATACATACCTGATACAAGAAGTTCCCCTCTTCACTAAAATATGAGTCATGCAGTGGAACCTCCTGCCAGCCAATCCTAGATGTTGTCGGTGACAGAACACTGCTCTTACATTCTAGGCTGCTTGTGTATTACAAATAGAATATAGTAGAAAATTGGTAACATAAACTGAATTATAAATGAACGAACCACAAAATCCAGGGTCCTTTACCTGCACAGGCCCATTCCAAGAAAGACTGACCAACTTTTTAAAAAAATTATAGGTTAGGAAGTTTAAATTTAAGTTTTTGTTACTGAAGTATGAAATTTTTAAGGATTATTGTCAAGTTTGAGGAAGTTCCCTCAAGTGTAAGATTTCAGGGCATTTCAGGTTTTCTTTGAATAGCCAGCACTGAGTTACTAATTTATCATCAAAGTTCTCATTGACTTGGTTTCTGGTATCTTTCACAAGGTACAAGGAACAAGGAACACAACAACAAGGAACAAAGGTAGCTGTATCATGAAGCCAGCGAAGCTAAAGGATCAAAGCCACTCACTTGTTCATGGATGTCAAGGACCTGGGAAGGGCCCTAGCAATATATTCATATAGTACTATATTTTTGCAAAATATGTAAAAGCAAACAATTTTAATGGCAACTGATTAAGACAATTATTTCTTTCCATTCTAACTCCCTGTATCCCATTGTTCTATGTGTTGCATAGAGTTGGGGTGGCTACAGTTATTTTAGGGCTCCAGCTAGAGGAAGATAAGTTTGGGATGCATTTAGTTTCTAATTAGTGAGATATATTTTTGTGTTTTCCACTCAATTTCCATTACAGTTCAGTTTTTGCTAGTCATCCAATGCAAGCACGGTTTCCAGGAATTCTCCAACACGTCCATGTACTGACTCACCCAGCCAGCATCATGGTACAAAGATGCAGGACCTGAGGGCATATTGCAATAGAAGTGTACCCTGCAGCATGATGTATGTGCATGGAGAGGTGTGTGCATGGAAGATGTCTGCCTTTTATAAACCTTAAGCCCTGCAACATGGGTACAACAACACATTAAGAATGCTAAAATATATTTTCAGCAATACACAGAAATCAGCTTTAGAAAGTTGATAAGGTTTGAATATACCATATAACTGCAATATGGAAAGTTGTTTTGAATGTATTGTTAAAAACGAGTGAGAAATTAAACTTCCCTGCTTTGATTGTATCAGAAGGGTAATTTTTGTTTTGGTCATCTTTAAATTTATTAATTAAAGAATGCAGGAAAAACTAAGAAAAAAATCAATAGAATATGAAACAAAAACAAAATGATTAAATCAGTAGAAATTATTCTGACATTGAAAAGTCTTTCATACCAAAATAGTTTTCAGACCACACCAAAAGCAATACTTCACTAGGAAGAAAATTATGAATAGAATTATATATAGAAGTGATGGGTTGGTTCTTGTTTGATAATTTAACTAATGAAAAGGAGTGAATGACATGAACACAGGGAAATATTTAAATTCTTACTGATTTGACACAAAATACTGATGAGTATGAAAAATGATATAAAACTCATCGTAGTCATAACAAGGAAGACATGGACGAGCAACTGGTGATATAGTTCATCAATTTAAAGAGTACTGAGAAGAGTCATTGTACAAGCAAACTTCAAATGCACTGAAATATTGATATTCAAGAAATGTGATATAGATCTTCTGAAATTTGATAATTCTAAGAAAGTTTATGTGCCATTACTGATAACAAGTCATGACACCAAAATAAACTTTTCTAAGTGTCAGTAATAAAAAATAATTTTGATCTGACATCCTAGATGAAAGGCGATATTTATTTTTTCTTTACACAGAAATGTTTCAATATGTTTTATATTTCTAAAGGTAAAGAGATAAAGCATTTGCAGCCAAAATACGTAGTGGTCAAGGTATTACAAAGGTGGGGTGGGCAGTTTATTAATCAAAATTCATTGCCTTTCTGATTTTGTGATGTTTGCATTGTCAGTTTTTTAATTTTACAATTTGTTATGAATTATTTTCTCATTCTAAATTTTCACATTTCTACCTAAGTTTGTATCCACAGGCACACCTTCTAAATTCATGGTTCTTTCTTTAGGTTTATAGACCATGTTTGCTGGGCTGTTGGCTACCCTTCCCCAATATGATTGCTCAGAAGTTTAAATTTAAAAAGTTGATTGAAATGTATATACAAACTGCAACTACAGTTCAGTCAACTTAGAAATGTCATGGTTAAAAAGCCGTAACCTCAGAAGCCCTGTTTCTATTTGTGCTGGTAATGCGCTGTATTAAACTTCTGGAATTCAACTCAGTGGTGTGTTCAATGAGTTGAAATCCTGATAAAAACAAGCGATGTTAAGTGAAATTGATGTCAACCAAATGCAGGTCAAAACTGAGTACAGAATGTTCTCATGCAAAGAAAAATACAAATAGAAATTTGACTGTAAGTCTGAAAGGAAAAAAGCATAAGGATTTTTATCACGTACTTAAAGGGTTGGTGTCCAAACAGAATGATCAACTATATATTCTTGAAACTAAAGAGATATGCCCTGGGATATGTTTAATTCAACAGAATAGTAAAAGGATAAGTTATGAGTTCAGAATGATTGGACCAAAGATGTCACCAATTAGAGCCTTTAAATTAGTGTAGTTATTTACAGAAGTTGTACAGCCTCTGTTTTCTTTTTAGAAATTTTACTAACTCTATGACTTAAATACAATATTCAAATAATTATTTTTTAAGAGATAAGAGAATATAATTTATTTTACTTTTTAGCAATGACAAGTCTGTGGCCAATCAAGTATTATGAAAGGTGCACTCTCTGACAGAGGTGGTAAACTGATGACACAAGAACAAAATTATCTCACCTTTAACCAAATCGATGTTTGAAATAAGGGGCTCATGATGTTATGTCTTATTAATGATAATGTTAACCTTGATCATTTGGTTGAGGTGGTGTCTGCCATGTAGCCAAAAGTTACAATTTTTTCCATTTGTAATTAATAAATATCTTGGAGGTGATACTTTAAGATTATGCAAATATCCTGATCCCTGAAAACTTTTACCCACTAAGTTTAGCATCAAAAAATCTGTCACTGGATTGTGTCTGCCTAGTGTGGTATCTGCCTAATGGTAATATTCTATTTCTCTTATTCCTTCTACATTTATTAATTGGAATTCTTCCATATAAAAGAGTTGTTCCTTCTTCCCCATTTATTTATTTATATCTACATGTACTTGTGGATATTTACTTTATTCTATGGGTTACAATTCAAAACACTCATTAGCTGGCTGCTCAGATTTTCCCAGTTTTGGCCATTTGGAGCTCCTTCAGGTTTATGTGTGCTTTGTACATGTTCCTGTTATTTTTAGATGTTACTTTACCTTTTGGCAACACAAATATCCTGGGCAATGCTCATATTTTCAATGCCCAGCCATAAAGTCAGTCATTCCTCTAAGGATCCTAATTTCTTTCATTGGAGAGTAGTGTTTAGAAATCAAGATCTGGGTGCTAGGATCTATGGTTTGATTGTATGTATCCCTCCAAAATTCATATCTTGAAACTTACCCCCAAAGTGGTGATATTAAGGGGTAGGGCCCTTGGGAGATGATTAGGCGATGAGGAAGGGCACTGCCCTCTTGAATGGGATTAATGCCCTTACAAAAGAGGCTTTAGAGAGCTGCTTTTGCCCTTCCATCATGTAAGGGCACCTAGATGACATCATCTATGCAGAACGGGCCTTCACTAGACACTAAACCTGCCAACACATTGCTCTTGGATTTCCCAGCCTCCAGAACTGTGAGAAATAAGTTTCTGTTGTTTGTAAATTACCCAATCTCAGGCATGTTTTTATAGCAGCACAATCAGACTAAAACACTAGGGTGCTCTTTGCCTCTGGGGTGTCATTTTTAGGCTCTTGCAGTGGACAAAGTTAGGAAATATATGAGGGTATTTTGAAAAGTTCATGGAAAAATAGAATTGAATGATAATACAGATCTTTTCATGAACTCTTTGAAGTACCCTCGTGCATATGTGTACTAACCCATGCATGTACACATATCTGTATTTATGCATATCCTCAGTCTAATCACAAAAAGCCACCAAAATAACCAAAATTGAGGGACATTTTACAAAATAACTGACTAGTATAAAGTTTATGAAAGATAAAGAAAGCACAAGTAACTGTCTTAGATTGCAGGAGACTAAGGAGACATGACAACTAAATACAATTTGGGATCTTGGATTGAATAGAAAAAGGATGTTAATGTGAAAACTGATGAAATTAAGTAATGTCTACAGCTTACTTCACAGCAGGAGTTTGTAAACTACAGCTCATGGTCAGATCTTTTCTAGACCCTTTTTTTCTTCTTGCTGTTGTTTCTTGGTTTTTGGCAAATAAAATTTTATTGACACACTGATAACATCACTTGTTTACATATTGCCTATGACTACTTTTGCACTACAAAGGCAGAGTTATGTAGTAATGACCGACACACAAAATAGATACTATCTGATCCTTTACAGAAAAAGCTTGCCAATTCCTAGTTTACAGCACTCTACCATTTTTAAATTCTCATTTTTGATAACTGTACTATGGTTACCTAAAATGTTAACATTAGGGATAAAGAGTGTATAGAAATTCTTGTACTATTTTTGCAACTTCTCTGTAGGTCTAAAATTAATCCAAAATAAAAATTTGAAATTATTTGAATTAGATGTTAACATTTAAAATACAGGAGGTTTCATATAAAATTTCTGTATTTGTGGTTTCTTTTGAAAATCCAGGATATCTGACAAATAATGAGAGCAAAATAAAAGTTGTCACCTTTGGTTTATGTGTCTAATACTGCTAGTTATTGACTCAATACCCACTTCCATGGCATCAAACCCTAATTTTGTTTGGGCAGGAGGCATAACATCCAAGACCATATCTCATAGTCTCTCTTGTAGCCAGGAATGGCCAATTGGATGTAAGCAAGAGTATTTAGCTGAGCCTTTAGGGAAAGCTCATTGGAATGAGACAGAAGTCTCAGATGAGTCCTATTTGCCCTTCCTCCCTTCTACTGCTTCTCGAATGGAATACCAATGCAATGGCTAGAGCTTCAGCAGTCGTTTTGAACCATGAGGTGAGAAAAGAACCCATGTATCCATCCCTACTTCAGGTAGAACCCAAACATAGAAGAAGCTTGTGGTAGATTTGTTGTGGTCTAATTTTTCACACATCTTTATACTCATGCCCTTTGCAACATACCCCATCAAGAAGTGGAGGCTGTTTCCTCACTCCTTTAATCTGCGATGGGCCTGTGACTGATTTGGCCAAGAGACTATGCCAGAAGTGACAGTGTGTCTGTTCTGAACCTCGACTTGAACTGGCCCTGAGTTTTTCTACTCCATCTTTTGGAAACCTTCCACTGATATGCACAATATCCACGCCAGAGAATAATGGAAGATCATGTGGAGTGGGACCCATTTGTCCTAGCTGTGCACATCTTAAAGCACCTATAACCAGGTCCCTAAATATGAGAGGACCCAGCCAACATGAACAGAGCTAGTTATTCAACCTAATGCTGACTTCAGAGGCAGGCGAAACAACAGCCAAGACGAGAAAATTCTCCCAGCTGACCTGTAAGCTAATGACAATAGTACATTGTTCTTGTTTTATGACACTGTGTTTGGGGTGGTCTGCTATGCAGTGTAGTGGACTGATAGAGAACCTGCATCTCTGATGACCATGGAGTCACCACTGCAGCCTGAGAGTTCCTGTCTAAGGTCTCCTTTTTTATGAGAGAAAGAGAGAAAAGCCATCTTGTCTAAACCACTCTTATTTTCAGTCTGTCTTACTTGCCACCAAATAGAATTCACAAGTGGTACATGAAAAGCACGAGCTGTCTACTTTTCCACAGTTCCCACTCATCCTGTGTCTCCCATTTATGTCACCTGCCTTGGTCCTGTATGTGTGACTTCTGCTCTACAGCCACACTTTCTAAAAAAGGGGAAGAATGATGATCTTTTAGTCTCACATTTTGTATTTTGAGACTCATTTAAACTTAGTGGATTTCTAAAAAGAGAGTAGAGTCTTATATTTTGCTTTGTAAACTCAGATACCATATGCAAACCACCTGAGCTGGAGGCCCGTGGCTCAGGACAGCGTGGAAAATACCTGTGGGCGATCAGAGAAATAAATGGTATTTTTAGAGCATTTTCAGCTTATTAAGTTCATGTCAGCTTCCCTATATTGTCAAGTGCTGTAAATTTGATGAAATCCCTTTAGAAATAAATCATTTCTCTTAGAAAAGAGTGATATACATCTACCTTCAAACATTATTTTTTAAAAATCTGAAAATACAATCTTTTCCTTTAATATATATAAAGATGACTATATGTCTCTAAAGAATTAGAAGTTTCAAATGGTAAATAAATTTTCTAACAGTCATAAAAATGAACATGTAAAATAATTAGTTACATATATGATAGTAGATTTAAAATAATTATTAGTAAGGCTATTGAGTATTAAAAATATATGTGACAACCTATAAATTTGAAATACACAAGAGCAATTAATAGTTTATAACTCTAATAAAAAGTAGTACAACTCAATTTGATCCTTTTATATTTACTATATTTAAACTTTATGGCAGCTTTCATCAATAAAATTTCCATGGCAGAAGGGTATTTCAATTTATGAGTGGTACCATACTACTGTGTTTTCAGAAAAAAGTGTAAAAAGGAACACTTCTCCTATGGAAACTTCTACTTTTTAACAATACCTCAGTTACATAAGAAACTCAAGAATGTCAAGCTTATGCTTTAAATTTAGGTATTTAGTTTATTTTGCATTGTAAATCTTTAACAAAAAAGCAAAAATGTGTTCATGCTTAAGAGTGTCTTAGGCTTCGAAGATTCTCTGTGAAAGGTAAAAGTTCTTGACAAAAGTCTGGAGAAGATATGATAACACATTTGTTTTCTTACATGTCATTTTGACTCTCCTGGAGTGAATGTGCACACACACGCACACTAAATTGCAGACACCAGCAACCACTGTTTTTTTAACCCAAGCAAGTGTTTTCCTGTTTCATTAAGCTCCTGATTGCCGAGTTCAAATTCTAGTCAGCTGATTTTCTGTGCTAACTCTTTCTCTATCGTACAAGTGTACTTCAAAAAGTTCATGGAAAAACAGAATTAAAAGATAATACCAATCTTTCTACAAGCTTTTTGAAATATCTTTGTATAATGACTAGCCTCATTCAACAGAAAATGAATTCATGTATGAGTATGTCAATGGTTGGCAGAAAATGTTTCTCAAAAACAAAACCCACAGGTCAGACAAGGGAAAATTCCTTTGCTGACATTTATGGTAAGAGACAAGTCAGTGAGGTCCAGCAGGCACTGACATCATGGCAGAAAACTTGGGTGGATACTATTTTGCCAAGGCTTGATCTTGTGTGGAGGACTGGAGGCTTCACTCACCAACAAAATTTGGTAGAACATGTCTCCCTGGTGAAAAAACAAGCTCTAAAGTAGTGTCATCCAACAGAATTATAATGTGAACCACAAATGTGAGTCACAAATGTAATTTAAAATTTTCTAGTAGCACCCATATGGGTACTCCAAGTCTAGAGTAATTCAATGATTTACTGTAATGATTTAAAGATCTTAGGACTGACAGTAATTAGAGATGAAGAAGATGAGATTCCAAATATAAGAGATTAATAAATTTTCCAAGAAGAATCTGATAGAAATTATACTAGATATACAAAAGCTGACACCAACTAGTTAGGTTTTGGTTATAGTTTTAAATGTGCTTCTTTTAAAGTAGATAATTTGCAGTGTAGAGGAAGTATATTATAGGAAATTGGCTAATTTCTAATACAAATAACATTGCAGGTAGAAGAATCTGGGGGACATTAAAGCAAGCTAGAATAAAACCCATTGAGCTTTAGTTAAATTTCCCGAGAAAATAATCAAATAATTTATATTCCATAGAATGGATAGTAAAAAATAATAACATAGGAAGTATGAAGTGAATATAAAATGCCAAAATTAACAGCACAATTTTATAATCAGCTTCCAATGCAATTATTAATCTTTAGAACAGAATTCATTTACATTAAAAATTGACAAGCAAGGATTTTCTCCAGAGTCAAATGAGCTCATTAAGATGATCTATAGGTTCATTAGGTCAAACAGAAGGCACAGAGGTCAGATTATATGCTAATAAACTATAAAACCTCTAGATAAAAATTAGTTGTGCAGAAAATTAAAAACAAATTTTCTGAAAATCTTTTCAAGAAAAAAATTATTTTAAACAGATTATGTGCTCTAATATCAATAAAATATTTCAAGTATTAAGTCTAACAAATTGTCTGATAATTCATTAATATTTGGAGTATGTGCTTCTTAGGGTAAATTTTTATTTGCATTCCATGAGCTTATAAAACAAGTAATTTGAGCCAAATATAAATGGAAAAAATACACATTTAAAAAGTCTCTGATTATATATTATTCATATGATCATTGTAGAAAAATTGGAAAAACATAAAAGCACAAAAGAGAAAAAAAAATCACTCAGAATCCCAGCAACCAAAACATTGCTGACATTTTAGTCTACATTCTTCCGGGTTTAAACTAGTACGATTATTACTCCCGGTCTTTATGATGTAATAAACTCATGTGGGTTCTCTTGTAGATCTGATTCCTCCAACAGATCTGATAATCCACTTGGTACCTAAGTACCCACACACTTGCCCTCTCCTATATAACCGTTGACCCAAGGGTCGTAGGGAGTTCAAGGTACTCTGACCTGGGGCTGGTCTGTCAGTGTCTTCTCTCCTGTCCTACTTTTTCTCCCACCCCATTCCAGTCAATCACCCCCAACACCACATAATAAGACCTCTGTCTGAATGTGCTTTCTTCCAGTTAGCTCAAAGGCTTATAAGTCTCCCTTATTTAAGAAAAAAATGGTACTTGCATAGAGACTTCAATCACCAGCTTTGCTTATTCACAACCCTGGAACAGTAGAATAATCAGGAAGAGACATCATTTCCTGTCTCTTACTCACTAATACTGTTGGCACTGACTGATAAACGTACCCTATAGTTGTATTTTACTGAACTTCACTTTGTGTCTGGAAGAACCTTTCTCAGAACTAGATTCAATAGTAAATATCAAGTGCTTAAAAGGCCAGCCACTGGGCTAAGGACTGGATAGTGAATTGTCCATCAATCAGACATGGTCCTTTGGTTTCACAGAAGTAATAGTTCAGTAGGGAAGATAGTTTGTTATCAATTAAACAAATTAATATGTAAGTACACACTGGCATAAATGCTATGAAGGCAATGGATATTGATGTTGAGATGGAGAATATGTTACCTATATTTTTTCAGCTTTATTGAGGTGTAATAGACAAATAAAAATTGTATATATTTAAGGTGTACAACTTGATGTTTTCATATACATATCCCATGTGAAACTATCATCATAATCAAGCTAATTAACATACCCATTACCTCACATAGTTACCATTTTTTCTTTTTTTCTTTATTAAAATGATACTACCTATCTCAGTTACTGCCATCATGGTTGCCCATCAGAAAGACTGGCAAGAATTCAAGAAGTTTCCTACCCATTTTACCAGACCTGATCCTTTGCTCAGAAGCATACCATTATGGTAGAAGAATGATCTGCACCAAGAGTTCCTACACTGGTTTTAATAAACAAATTTTTAATGGTTTTTAAATGTAGAGCCATTTACAGGGGGATGCTTTCCTTTTAACACAAAGCAGAAATTCTTCCAAAGTCCATCATGGAGAAAAAGGGAGCTTTAAGAAGCTTCTATTAAATTTCCTATTGTAATAGGGGAATTTCTCCATTTAACTCTACTGTGGGTATCCTGACTATAAAGTTGATCTCACATATGCTAAAAGAAAAGCTGTAATCTCAAAGTTTATGACGACCTTCTGTATTATAAAGGATGAAAACCTGGAGAAATTTTTGGATATTTGTTCAGGAGAAACATATGGTGAATGTCAGTATGTGTGAAAGTAAGCCACAGGTCTACTTGGGATAAATCAGAGAGCTAGTATGGCCTCCATGGAAAAGTAAAAGAAATTTGAGAGTGGTGAGAGGGAAACTGAATAGATCAGAGAGAGATGATGAGCAAGGGGAGACACAGAGAAGCAGAGATACAGAAAGTGAGGGTGAGGGACAGAAGGAGAAACAAGAAGAGAAATACATAAACAGAAAGATACAAAAAGAAAGCAAGAGAAGAGAGAGATAAAGATAGACTGGCAGACACACACAAACACACATATACACATAAAGGGCAGAGAATGCGAGTGGGAGAGAAACTCCAGGACTCGGTGAGGTTGAAGCCAATATTGCAGATACACAACCAGTAAGAACTTCCTTGTGGCTGAGGATTCTGATCGGAGGAATGGAAATCATCAAGTCGAAGGGATACCTGTTCTCCAATGTTCATTGCAGCACTGTTTACAATAGCTAAGAGTTGGAACCAGCCCAAATGTCCATCATCAGATGAGTGGATACAGAAAATGTGGTTTATCTACAATGGAATACTACTCTGCTATAAAACAGAATGAAATACTGCCATTTGCAACAACATGGATTGACTTAGAGAAAATTATATTAAGTGAAACGAGTCAGGCACAGAAAGAGAAATATCACATGTTCTCACTTATTTGTGGGAGCTGAAAATAAATAAATACACAAATAAACTGGGGGGGGGGGAAGGAAGAAGACACAACAATCACAATTCCTTGAAGTTGTTACAAGCGAATAGATACAAGGTTTTTGGGAGGGAGGGGGGAGAGGGAGGGGAGAGGGAAGTTTTGGTAAAGGGCCACAATAATCAACCACACTGTATATTGATAAAATAAAATAAAATTATAAATAAATAAATAATTACAAGAGAAATTAAAGAAAGAAAGAAGGAAGGAAGGAAAGGAAGGAAGGAAGGAAGGAAGGAAGGAAGGAAGGAAGGAAGGAAGGAAGGAAGGAAGGAAGGAAGGAAGGAAGAAAGAAAGAAAGAAAGAAAGAAAGGAAGTTTCCAGATTGTGGAGCAGGGAGCGGAAACCCGGAGAAGACCAGTAGGCTCCCCGAGTTTCACAGACTGAGCTGAGAGACCAGGAAGACAAAAGCAGCCTGAGTTTTCAAGGTGGAGTACCAGACAGGAAAGAGATGGAAAGGGTAAAAGAGATGGAGAGAAAAGGGAGGGAGAGAAAGAGAAAACAAGAACTCCAAAGATCTGCAAAATGTCTCCCTCACTTATCACATATTCAGCTGAGTACTGATCACAGCAAGCATGTGAGGAAACTACCTGAGGCTGAAGAAAGAATCACTCAAAAAGTTTACAGGTAACAATGGCCAGCTTTTACACAGGGCCAGCAATAGCTCCTGTTTCCATCAGCTGGACTGGAAAGCCTCAGGATTCATGATGTATTAAGTGAAATACTCAGGAAAACCTGGCCTCAGTAGTTGGTAATAATTACTCTTGATTGAGTACTGCTCCAGTTACACCTAAAAAATCTTTAAGCAAGACCTCCCCAAATCAAACTGTTTCCAAGTAATTTAACTGTGTCTCATAACAAAGCTCAATAATAATTATAGAAACAGAAAAATATCAAGCACCTAAAAAGATAAAACACTATCTGGCATCCAATCAACAACTACCAGGCATGCAAGGAAATGGGAAAATATGGTCAATGAGTGTAATCAAAATTAATCCATAACTGACACAGATATTAGAATTAGCAGACAATGACTTTAAAGCAGTGACTATACCTGTATTCCTATGCTTGAAAAGACCTAAGATAATTGTCTAAAGAATATAATGTGTGAGATGAAAAAATACACTAGATGGGATTATCAGCAGTTTAGATATTGCAGAATGAAAGATTAATGACCTTAGAGATGTAGCAGTAGAAACTATTTAAAATCAAACAATTAGAGAAAAGATATAAAACAAATAAACAGGGCCGGCCCGGTGGCGCACTGGATAGTGCACCGCTTGGGAGCGCGGCGGTGCTCCTGCCCGAGGGCTCGGATCCCACATACAGACCGGTTCCCGCTCACTGGCTGAGCGAGGCGCGGGAGCAACACCGAGGGTTGCGATCCCATTGCCGGTCCCCGGTCCGGTACGGGGGCAACACTGAGGGTTGCGATCCGTTGCCGGACACGGAAAAAGACAAAAGACAAAAAAAAAAACAAATAAACAGCATATCAGTGACCTTCAGAACAACTTCAAGTGACCTAATATAAGTGTAAGTGGATCCTCCAATAGAAAAGATATAGAGGAAGGAACATAAAAAAATATTTAAAGATATAAAGGCTGAAAAAATTTCTAAACTTGATGAAAAGTATATATCCAAATATTTAACAAGCTCAATGAACCTTTTCAAAAATAAAATAAGACCAAATTTAAAATACTGAAAGTATATTGTGCATACAAGAGTTTGCAAACCAAGAGACCTCAAAATGAAAGTGGCAAGAGGAAGCTCATAGGCACAGTGTTACAGGGTAGTTTATAAAGCAAAAAATGAGGAAGATGTTTAACCCTTATAATAATTGGTTATTACCATGAGGGTTTCACGGTGGCAGAGAATTGGTTGAAAATGATCATCTTATGCCATATTTGGAAGGCAACCTGTGATTCATTTATGATGATCAGAATGCTTACAAAAAATAACCTAAGTTTCACTTATGTGGCCTAACTGGATTTGTCTGCTCAGGGAATTCTCAAGCCTGGTCTCCATTTTATTTTATGTTAACAACCCCAAGCACAAGGAACCTGAAGATAACTATACCAAGATACATCATAATTATATTGCTCAAAAACAGTGATAAAGAGAAAATCTTAGAAGAAGCCAGTGGGGGGGGAAAGACATGTGCTGAGAAGCAAAAATAAAAATGATATCAGATTTCTCATAAAAACAATGTAAACAAGTAGACAGTAGAACAAAATCTTCAAAATACTGAAAGAAAAAACATACAAAACTATCCACCTAGAATTCTATGCCCAAGAAATACATATTACAAAATTGAAGGTACAATCTGATGGGAAAAATAGAAAAGAAATAGTAAGATGATAGACATAAACTTAACCATATCAATAATCACATTAAATGTAAGTGATCTAAACACCTCATTGAAAGGCATAGATATCAGATTGGATACAAAAGCAAGACCCAATTATGGGCTGCCTATGAGAAACTAGTTTTATAGATAAAGACACAAATAAACTGAATATAAAGAATGAAAAAAAATATGCTAAAACTAACAAAAAATTTGGAATGTTTATTAATATCATAAAAAGTAGATTTCAGAGCATAACAAGGATAAAACAGGTAATTTTACAACAATAAAGGGAAAATTCATCAAAAAGACCAACGATCCTAAATGTTTTTACCCCTAAAATAGAGCTTCAAAATACATAAAAAGGTGAAAGAACTACAAAGAGAAATAGACAAATCTACAATTATTGTTGGAGATTCAATTCTAACTCAATAACTGATAGAATAAATAGACATAAAATCAGTAATAACCAGTAAAACTTTTAAAAAACCCAAGCAACCCAACTAAAAAGTGGGCAAAAGATTTTAAAAAGATTTATGAACAGACACATAATAAATATATAGAGATGACAAGTATATACATAAAAATATATTCAATAGTAGTCATTGGGAAAATGCAAAATGAAAATAAAATGTAGTACCACTACATGCTCACTAGAATTGCTGCAATTAAAAATTACTCATACCAAGTGTTAGCAAGGATGAGGAGAAACTAGAACTCATACGTTCTTGGAGGTAATGGAAAATGATACAACCATATTGGAAAACAGTTTGGCAGCTTTTAAAAATGTTAAACATATGCCTATTGTATGATCCAGCCATTTCATGCCTAGGTATTTACTCAAGAGAAATTAAAGCGTATGTCCATACAAAGGCTTGTATAAACATATTCATAGTAGCTTTATTTGTAATATCTCCAACTGCAAACAACCCAAATGTCCATCAGCAGGTGAGTGTATGAACAACTTGTGGTACATTCATACTACAGAATACTGTTGAACAATGAAATTGAATGAGCTACTGGAACATGCTACAACATGTATGAATGTCAGAGTAATTATGCTGAATGAAAAAAGCCAGACCAAAAGAGAGTACATACTGTACGATTTCATTTATATAAACTCTAGGAAATGAAACCTAATATACAGTGACAAATATATGACCAGTGGTTGCCTGGGGACAGAGGTGTGGTAGGTTAGGAGGGACATGAAAGAGATTTTTAGAAAGGTCAAAAGAAAACTTTTGGAAGTGACAGAAATGTTCACTATCTTGACTAGGTTGATGGTTTCATGGTTGCATACGTTGTCAACAAATATCTAATCTCACACTTTAAATATGGGCAGTTTTTATGTGTCAGTTAAAACTCAATTAAGCTGGGTTGTTTTTGTTTTTGTTTTAAAGAGTAAGTATTAAGTTCTTCAGGTGCACTAGTCACAGTTCAAGTACCCGCTAACTACATGGGCTAATGGCTACTGTTTCATCAGCGCAGATGTAAAACATTTCTTTCAACGCAGAAAGTTCTTTTGAACAGAACTGCTCTAATTCCTGTACTGTACTCAATAAGTGAGTGATAAATTTAAAAAGCATACAGGGATTATTCTTCCTCTCACAAGTGCTTCAGGTACTTTATTAGTTATTTGCAATACTCTGTAATATATGCAAAATCCCTCAAATATCATGATGTTACACCACACCAAAAAATTTTTCTTTCTGCAGTTGGATCAATACAACTTCTTTCTTTACTTTTTTAAAAAAATCACAGCTTGCAATCATTTTCTGAATGCTCATTTACTTCTCTACTTAGCTAGAACCATACAAAAAACCAAATATTCCAGCTGGGTAAAATGATCTCCATATTTAATCTCTCCTATAAACTTTCCTATGAAACTTGCATACATTCAGGCCACAATTTATACTTATGAAATACACTATTAAACTGGAATTGCTAGAACTTCTAATACAATCCTTACCATACTTTACAGAAGTTGAATTTAAATCACCAAAAATTTAGACACAGGTAAACTAAATTACCTTCCCAAGAGAAAATGTTATTTTTAATTTATCCTACATTTTCTCTTGATTTTTATAGCCTTTTTAAAGAGCTACTTGTTAGTTTTCAGTATGAACCTGCACCTCTGCCTCTGCTCCAACTTATTATCAAGGATCAGATTAATGACCTTTCAGAATGAGACTGAATATTTAATCTTTCTCGCATAATCAACAATTTTCCAAGCATAATTTGAGAGAACCTGAGACTAGCTGACTGATGAAAGGGAAGCATGTTTGTGAGTAGAAGAGTCCTGTTATAAGAAAATGTCCTAGAGAGAAGCATGTTTTGTTACCATGACTCTCTGGTCTAGAATCAGGGAAGATGAAAATGAGAGTCAAAGGGCCTAATCAGACTTTATCCATGAAAATGCAGGTTTGCCAAGCCAACCGAGGCACTGGGAGTTTTTGCTTTTGTCTAGCTTTTGCTCACTTTGGTATCTTATGCCAACCAGAGGCTCTATTTGGCAGCTGTACATCTTTTATATTTTAAAAGAGAGAAATAATTCTTAAGAACGCTGGTACAAAAAGATTTCCAAACATTGAGTCTATAGGGAAAAGAAATTAAAGCGTTCTTTGGTGGTAAAAGTGTTGGAGCCACTAGCAGACTTTATCAGCAAACACCTCAATTAAGTGTTAATACCATGGCAGTGATTAGGTGACTGTTGATGGAGACAAAGGCCCCAGCACAACTGAAGGATTAGAAGGAAGACTGGCAGCAACCTAGAGAAGCTAATAACCAGGGGATTATTTGGAAGGTGGGGCATTTCTAGGACAAATTGGGTTTCTCTAGAAATGATGTGCAAGGCATTTGTGTGGGTGTGGGGCAAAAGGCATTTTTGTATTCCTAAACTGTTAGGTTACTCTGATAGATTTAGGAATAGCTCCATCACTTACCCTCCTTTTACCCATACCTTTTGCCATGTGACTTTGGAGTTGCTTCGCAAAAGGTGAGGTATCTCTCTCTACCTCATGTGACTTGCTCCAGCCAACAGACTAACAGCTTTCTACTCCCAGGCTAGGTCTTGAGAGAACTTGTGTGTTTCCTCTTGTGCTCTTGCATGAATATGTCTGGACCAGGCTTGTTGGAAGATGGGAGACAATGGAGCAGAGCAGAGTTGCCCCTGTCTTCCCAGCTGGGGCCAGACTGGATCAACCAACAGCCAGCCAGGTACAGACAACCGAATAAACCAAGTCAAGCCAACATCATCACAGCTCTCTAGCTGACCCCTCGCTCACTCAAGATCCATGAGCAATAAACATTTATTGAAATATGCCACTGAGGTTTTGTGGTTGTTTGTCATGCAGCATCACTGTGGCAGTAGATAACTGATACAACAACCATGCTCTCTGAAATGCTTCACAATGAAAGTGTTTAACTAGATAGTCTCTCAGGTCCTATTTGGCTCAGCCTTCTGCAATTGAACCAACACAAGGTCTTGCCGACCCAACAAAATCTTTTCCTGGTTACTTCGGATATATCTATCACAAAACTATAGTGCCAAATGCTACCATACCAATTGGCCTCTAGTTAAACTTATTTATGCAAGGTCCTCTGCTGAATAACCATAGTTTACAAGTTTTGAGTGACTTAGCTTTCAAATTGTCTGCAAAGTTGAGAGACAGGAGTGACCAATTTATGGTTTCATGAGACCTAGTAAGGATCCAGTTTTGCTGACAGAGAATAGAGGAAGAAACAAAGAAAACAAGGAATGAAGGAAGGAAGGAAGGGGGAAAGAAAGGAAGGAAGGAAAGAAGGGAAAGTGTGACAATACCTTAAAGAATTGTTCATATTCCTTTAAATCACCCTTGAGCCCACTGTTCTTTTTCTCACCCCAGCCAACCTCACTCAATTACATTTTCCACACAGTCCTTGAAGGAATTTGAGTATGTCTATCACAGCTAGCAATAAGACTTTTTGGATTAGCTCCTGGAGGAGTGAGCTCTAACCTCCACTGTGTTGATAAAGAATAATATGACTTTGGGCAAGTTGCTTGACCTCTCTTAGCCTCAATTTTCTCATCTATAAATTGAAGATTAATACTGGCCCAGACTACTTCAGAGGGTTATTCGGAGGAGAAAATGTGATAACATCTATAAAATTGCTTTAAAAACCCTGAGGTGCTTGACAATGTTAGGTTCTATCATGAGGACAGTTGCTAAGGGCAAAGGTCTTTGTTAGGAGAGTGATAAGGCAACTAGCTAAGACCTGGAGGTCTCTTGAGCTCTTGTGTGGAATCTTTGATATACTCACTTCTTTAAGTAGTACTAAGTAGTATCCCAATGATCCAGCAGAGAAAAAGTCCTCCCTCTTTCCTTTCCTGAAAGCAATACTGTGAAAAATATTAGGCTAACATTGCAAATAGCTACTCAGGGATCCTGCCCTTTCGTCTTTACTTTCAATCCTGCCTTAGAAAGACATAAAGGGAGGTGGGACACCAGCAGTGGTCCCAACGATGAGCAGGTATCCTTAAAGCACAGAGCAAGGAGAGTTGAATAAGGCAATGTGTCATCCAACCCTCGCCCCCAAGGGCATTCAGATGCCACACAGAATTGACCTTCTAGAAAAGATTCTAATAAGGATTTCCCTCCTCACACCCACACATTACTGTGAATCTGTTCACAGCAAGGAAACCAACAGACAGATGGCACTGTAAATAGCAGGTGCCAAGTGTACACTGTTTCTTCCATGAAAAAGCCAAATAGGAAAAATGAAAGAGAATCATCTTACTTTTAGTATTATCTATATAATAAAGGTTAACTGTGAAACTAAAGCAGGTCTGGCCATAAATAAAAATAGAAGCCCCGTTATTCTATTCAAGTCACTCTCTCATTCATCAGATGGAAGTAGGTTTTAATGGTTTTAATCTTGTGCAATAAAGGCATCTAAATATTCCATAAATAAATTGCACACACTAATGATCATTCTCTTAACTGAAGTCCCTGTGGCATCTTCAGTATAAGCAACTATACCAAATTCTGTTCAAATAGCAGACTTTATATCCACAATCTTTGCTCTTACATAGCTCTGTTTCATTTCTTATACTCCTATTTCATGCCTTAAACTCCTGTTGAAGAAAACACCCCCCACACACAATCATTTTAGGATGGATCTAAGAAAATATTTTGATATTCTGATTTATATATGTGGTATGCAAATGTTAAAGCTTCAAAAGTGCCACCAATAAGTGGGTATAGTCATAAATGAACATTCTCCAAATCTAAAACAAAATTCATATGTGGGGAAAAAGAGAATTAATAATGGGTCTGTCCCCTGCTCCCTCCCTCTCCAGGATGTCCCAAAAAAGTGTTACCTAGAATAAAACACACCTCCTTGTAAAACTGTGATGGGATTTACTAGCAGAAAGATAAAACAGGAACTTCTTATCTAAGGTTTTAGCAGGTTATTCCTAGTCTGTCTTGATTGCTCCATGCAATTAACCTGGAATTTATGGATTTATGGGATACAATCTGCTGGAGAACATTGGTCTTGTAGGCTCTCTACATGTGTGACCAATGAAGTATAAAAAAACTGAGAAGCCTTAAATCTAAATAGCTTTGTCTGAATTAATCTGTATCATACTTTTAGATCTTGTCAGTTACTCCTAAATCAAAATGCATCCCAGTGCAGAAAAGGGGAATTTTAGGAAGCTGAATTAGAGGTTCAAGGCATCTTCAGAGACAGATGTTGGGATGGTTATATTTTGCTCATATTCTTTGCTAGTTTATTAGTAACACTTGATGTTGAGTAAGCTCTATGATCCTTTGTGGAACAACAATGTACTAAAAACAATATATTCTTAAAGAATAAATGACATTTTAAAGGGAAATGTCCTAATTCCTTGAAATCTGTGGTAGGCTGACAAATAGCCCCTCAGGAGATATCCATGTCCTAATTCTTGGAGCTTGTGAATGTTACCTTCTATGGCAAAGACTTTGCAGTTGTGATTAAGTTAAGGATTTTGAGAAGCAGAGCGTCTCCTGAATTGTCAGGTGCATCCTAAATGCATCATATGTATCCTTATAAGAGAGAGACAGAGGGAGATGACATATGGAAGAGATGGTAATGTAAAGAGAGAGATTGGAGGTGCTGGCCCTGAAGATTATAGCAATGTGGCCTCAAGCCAAGGAATGCTGGCAGCCACCAGAAGCCAGAAGAGGCAGGAACAGATGCTCCTGAGAGCCTTTGGAGGGAGTGGGCCCCTGCCGACACCTTAATTTTGGCCTGTTGCTACTGGTTTCAGATTTCTGATCTCCAGACTGTGAGAATAGATTACTGTTTTAAGCCACCAAGTTTGTGGAAATTCATTACACAAGTCACAGGAAATTAATACCAAGCCAAAGATGCCCTGAAACACTAGGTCATTAAATAGAAACAAAAACCTAACAAAGCAATATGGCTTCTTCTAGAACAAATACTTTATGCCTAATAGTTTACTGAACTGGCAAAGCTGGTTTGCAGTCCTAATGTGATGGAGTTTGGATGTGTTGTCCCCTTCAAAACTCATGTGGAAATTTGATCCCTAACGTGGCAGTGTAGGAAACTGATTGAGTCATGGGGGTGGATCCCTTATGAATGGATTAATGCTCTTCCTGGGGGAGGGGGGAGTAATGAGTGAGTTCTCACTCTATTAGTTCCTGCAAAAGAGCTTGTTGTTTATAGGACCCCGGCACCTCCTCTCTCTCTCTCTTGCTTCCTCTCACCATGTGATCTGCTTGTACCCACTGGCTCCCTGCCACTTTCCACCATGAGTAGAAGCAGTCTGAGGCCCATGCCCGATGCAGCTGTCCCAGAATCATAAGCCAAATAAACCTCTTCTTTATAAATTACCCAGTCTCAGGTAATTCTGTTTTAGCAACACAAAACGGACTAAAACAGAAAATTGGTGCCAGGAGTGGGGTGTTGTTAAACAGATACCTGCAAATGGGGATGCAGCTTTGGTACTGGGTAATGGGAAAAGGTTGGAGGAGTTTGGAGGACTTAGGAGAAGAGAAAAAGACAAGGAAAGTTTGGAATGTCTTAGAGACTTATGTGGTGGTGAGCAGAATGCTGATAGAAATGTGAACAGTAAAGGCCATGCGGATGATGAGGTCTCAGATAGGAATGAGGAACTTATTGGGAATTGGACAAAAGATCACCCTTGCTATACCATAGCAAGGAACCTGTCTGCAGAGTGTCCATGCCCTTGGACTTTGTGGAAGCTGGAACTTAAGAGTTGTGAACCAGAGCATTTGGCCAAAGAAATTTCTAAGCAGCAAAGCATTAAGGAAGCTGCATGGTTGCTTTTAAGAACCTACGCTGAGTTATGATGGCAAAGGCATGACATAAAGCCAGAATTTAAAAGGGAAGCAGAGCATAAAGATTTGAAACCTTTCAGCCTGGCCATGCAGTAAAGAAGTGGAGAGCTGGTGAACAATGCAAGTCTGAAGCAGATAAACTGGTTGCTAAAGACATTATCTTGATGGTGAGGCAGCCAGATACTAATAGTGGAGAAAATGAGAGGAAAGCCCTGCAGGCATTTCAGAAGTCAGGCATCACAGATCCTGAGGCCTAGAAGGACTGAGTTATCCTGGAGGACAGACCCAGGGCACAGCTGCCCTTGGGATCCTGCTCCCTGCATCCCAGCTGCTCTGGCTGGAGCAGCCCCAAGTCTGGTTCATGCGGCACCCCTGGAGAGTAGAAGCCTGAAACCTCAGTGGCATCCATGTTGTGTTAATTCTGCTGGCCAGCAGGGCATGAGAGCAGTGGAGGTGTAGCAGCCTCCACCCAGATTCTAAAGAAAAGCCTGGGGGCCCAGGCAGAGACCTGCCACAGGGGCAAAGCCACTGCAGAGGACATCTGCTAAAGCAATGCCGAGCAGGAAAGTGGGGCCAGAGCCTCCACAGAGAGCCCCCACCAGGGAAATGTCTAGTATAGCCAATGCAGCAGGGCTGCCACCAGAACCCCAGAACTTCAGGGACACTGGTAACGTGCAATGCAGGCCTGGAAAAGTCACAGGCACCAGCGTGGCCCACTGGACTGTGCCTAGCAGAGCTGTGGGAACAAGGCTGCCTGATGCTTTGGGGGCCCAGATGCCTAATTGTGCCCAGGATGTAGGACTTGGAGTCAAAGAACACTGTTTTGGAGCTTTAAGACAAAATGTCTGTCCTGCTGGGTTTTGGACTTGTTGGGGACCTGTTTTTCATTTCTTTTGGCCTATTCCTCCCTTTTGGAATGGGAATGTGTACCCAATGTCTGTTCCACCATTGTATCTTGGCAGTAGATAAATTTGGTTTTGTATTTCAGGTTCACAGCTGGAAGGACCTTTACTCTTGGTCTCAGATGAGACTTTGGACTTTGGACTTTTAAACTGGTGCTGGAGCAAGCTAAGACTTTTGGAACTGTTGGAATAGAATGATTGTATTTTGTATTTGAGAGTGACATGAGTTTTTTTTTTTTTTGGGGGGGGGGCTAGGGGCAGAATGATGGGGCTTGGATGTGCTGTCCTCTCCAAAACTCATGTGGAAATTTGATCTCCAGTGTAGCAGTGTTGGAAACTGATTGAGTCATGGGGGCAGATCTCTTATGAATGGATTAATGCTCTCCCTGGGGGAAGGGGGAGCAATGAGTGAGTTCTCACTCTATTAGTTCCCGCAAGAGAGCTTGTTGTTTATAGGACCCTGGCACCTCCTCTCTCTCTCTCTCTCTCTCTTGCTTCCTCTCACCACGTGATCTGCTTGTACCTGCCAGCTCCCTGCCACTTTCTGCCATGAGTAGAAGCAGCCTGTGGCCCATGCCAGATGCAGCTGTCCCAGAATCGTAAGCCAGATAAACCTCTCTTCTTTATAAATTACCCAGTTTCAGGTAATTCTGTTATAGCAACACAAAACGGGCTGAAACATAATGCAAGAGCTAGACCATTTAAGCTGTCTATAAGCAAGGACTTTTCAATTATATTGGCATCTTCAGTATACAGCTCTTTATAGACATTTAAAATATGTTCAACGAATCGATGTGTATATGGTGAAACTACCATCTTGAATAATGTTCTTTACCAGGTGTCAAGGCCATCCATGTTGTGACTTTGACCTATCTAATCTTGCTGTTAGTATAATGTCTGGAACACCCACAGTACTCAGTGTTGGTTCTTTTTTTTCACGCTCAATTTCAAGTTTTGCTCTCCATACTACTGTGATTTGAGCAAAATCAGCTAATTTCAATTATGCCAAGAAGCCTCTTGGGGAATGAGCAGTTTAGTTTGCCTGTGGTGTGAGCTGCTAAAAAAGTTTTAACAGCAGGTATGGACGGGGATAGAGAAAGGACAGTAGACAGGCATTTTGCTCTTTTCAAGTCAGGTTTTCAGAGTATGTTCTTAGTATTTGATCTGAAATGAAGTCATCCCCAGTCCAAAGTAAGCAGAACATACACTGCAAAGCTAACTGTAGGTAATATTAATTATCTGACATTTAGGCTTATTCATTCATGTTCTTTCAATTTCAGTGCTTAATGGAAAGCTATCAGTACCAAGTTATTTCTTATTAAATTGCCATCATTTAGTCAAAGGCTTAAAATGGTGCATTTATCTTTATATGCCATTTCTCACTGTGAGTGACACTATATCAAAAAGCAATTTTCACTTTTAATATATAAAGCACATTTGACATATCACATGCTTGTTATAAGAAGATGGAATGGGACATTGGTGACTCAGTTTCTTTGTAAGATGAGAAATCCCACTACAAAGAAACAATTCTTTACAGTTATATTTAGCAAACAATACATGGTCAATTAAATATCTATAACTCATAGTGGCTAATGGGTTACAAAATGATCAACCTAATTTATTAGTGTAGTTATGCAATATTCTGGACACTCTTTATTGTTTTCCTCCATTGATTTTAGACTTATACACCAGTGCCTCTTTAACTTTAATGGGTACACAGATCTCTTATTGAAATGCAAGCTTTGACTTTGTAGATCTGGGGTAGGGCTGAATAATCTACATTTTAATAAGCTTCTGGTGATACCAATGCTGCTGCTCCATGGACCACATTTTGTGCACTGAGGCCTTAAATGAAGGAAGGACAGAAAAGAGAGTTAATTCTGCCAAAATCCTCAAAA
The DNA here is from genome assembly GCF_000696425.1 of Galeopterus variegatus. Classification (NCBI taxonomy): domain Eukaryota; kingdom Metazoa; phylum Chordata; class Mammalia; order Dermoptera; family Cynocephalidae; genus Galeopterus; species Galeopterus variegatus. Next base: position 409,095 of record NW_007726281.1, on the reverse strand, counting down.
TCTGAGAGGAAAAATGAGAGAAAAAAAGAAGGGGGAAATATTGATGTAAAAAACAAAAGAGAAATCATAAATCTAGTTTGGAAATATACGTTGTTTTCTCACTAGTTGCTGCCCTCGCTTTTCTTCCCCCTAGAAATCAGTGATGAAGAGAGGCTCTGCATCAAGCAGAAGCGAGTTTTCAAAAATGACTCAGAGCAACCCCAACACTAATAAAAAGTGTTTCCAAAACTGTACAATTTCCCATGTAGAGAATAAGGTCTTCTCTTCTCTGGTAATGATCTTCCAAAGATTGAAATCACTCTTTTATTTGGTATTCAAAGGGGAAAGTCCCCAGAAATTCTCCTTTTTGCTGATGGAACTCAGGCAGCCAGGGCCCTGCCCTCCCCCAACACCTTTGGCACTTGCCCCGTGCGGACCCTTCCTCCCATGGAGGGCCACCTCCACCACAGTGGTGCAAGTCTCAAGAGTGCATCTTCTCTCCATCCTCTCGGTCCCTGCCCAGGCCTCCCAGTGCCCAGGAATGGCACAGATGTCCCTTGAGCTGAACTGGAAAAGCTAACAATGCCAAATCTCTAACTTTCTTCTTTATATATTCTTCAAATCGATGCATAACTTACTACAGTAAAGTGCACAAATCTTAAGTGTACAGCTCAGTGAATATGGACATATTTGTACACCCAAGTAACCACCCATATTGAGATCTAAAGTAGCACCATCCCATAGTACTTTCTGCAATGAAGGAAATGTTCCATAATAAAACATAATTATGCACTGTCCAATTCATTAGCGATTAGCCACAGTGTTATGAGCACTTCCAATATGGCTAGTGTGACTGAGGGACTTAATTTTTAATTTTATTTTTATTAATTCAAATTTAAATAGCCACAGTGGCTAGGGACTCCTGATGGACAGCATCAGGTCTAGAACATTTCCAGCACCTTAGAAGTTTCTCTCATGTCCCTTCCCTGCCAGTATCCTCCAAAGATAGTCCCTTTTCTGGACTCCATTACTGCAGTTATCTGAATGAATGGTGGGAAAACAGCTGTGCGTAAGAAAAGTCAATGTTTTCCTTTATTATTATTAATTATCATCATCATTATTATTTTTATCTACATATATTCCTAACTCTCCCTTAGTCAGGGGTATGTAATTTTTTAAAGATTTATTGAGAATGACCAATTGACACACACACAAAATTGAGATAAAAATATAACCTTCCGCTTATCCAATATTTGCTTAATATACTGTATTGACAGAGCTTTCTCATGGACTATAATTCTTATTTAAAACACCAGATCTGATACCTGAATGTATACTGTTGTTTCATTTTCTTTTCCCACTTATGAAGTTGAAAAATCCTGATAACCATGATTATCTCAGACATTTTTATAAGTCTGACAAAAATCAGAAGTATTTTGTATGTAGTACCCATCCAGGGTTCATTTATGTAAAAGAGAGGATAATAGATCAGGGTCCTAAAACAAATACTAATTTAAATGGTTGTTTTGAAATGAATGTTAATGTGAGGTCATATCTTCCTGTTCCATGGGTTGATGTAATCACCTGTTATTTCCTGCCTTTTATAATATTTATTATCCACCTAATTATTGCTACTCAAAGTAGCCAATATACAAACTGTTCATGATCAGTGACAAGATAAACCACCTGCACAAAGATGTTAATCAAGTCACTGTTTACTTCATCAAGAAAGTCTTATGAAAGAGAAACTCCAGCTGGACTAAAGTGTGCTGAATGATTTACATTCTGGCACAAGGTTCCTTATGTCCTTGCTGACCAGTAACAGTTTGCAGACAGCATAGGTCCATGGGCCATACTTTGAGTACCACTGCCCTAGGCTCTGTACAGCTGCATTTCATAAAGAGAAACTATCCAAGCATGTTTAGTTATGACTCCCCAGATCTTTATTCAGTAAGTATCCAACAAAATATTTTTAATAAACAAATAGCCATTGAGCCACAAGGTCTTCAACTGTTGAACACATCAACTTTTGTCAATTACTGCCCTAACTGTCTACCAGAAGGGATATTACTCTCTTGGCAGCTGAAAATATCTGCCTCCCTGACACCTCCTGCAACATAGGAATAATGATCAGACACAACAAAAATATTGTAAAATAGGCTAATTCTATTTAACAGAACACTGTTTTAAGATAAAAGTGACATCTTTTTAAACAGAATGAAGCATAACATTAACTAAGGAAGATCAAATTTTCAAAATATGGTTATGATTTTTTTATGAATAAAAGAATTGGAAAACCACACAACAAAACTTTAAAATGCTCCTAAATAAACTTTTCAATATTTGGATGGTACTGGGCCACATAATCATAAAGTTACCATATATTTGATGAGATATAACTATGCATTGCATGGTTAGCATTTTCTATTGGAGTTAGTCATGGTTCTTATGTTATTGCTTAATCAAAAGTGACCTTGCTCTCTGAAAGAGTAAAGGAATTTATTGAAAGTATATTAGGTAGCTCACAGCATTGCTAGGAAGAGTGAAGAAACATGGGGATCAAAGGAGGCTAAATAGCAGATGGACTATGGCTGGAATTCTACTCTAAGCTGCCCAGTGAGGACATTATCTTGCTGTTGCAGACCATCCACCACGGCTTGCAGTGCCACCACTATCAGCACTACCCTGCAGGCCCTGTGACCCCAACTGCCACCACCTCTACCAATAAGATGAATTATCTCCTTCTCTGCTTCTTCATATTATAGTCTAGGGTAGGTTTATCTGATTGTCCAAGTCCAGGCCACATGCCTGTGCCCTAACAGCATAGGAGTCTGAGAAAGTGAGTGTGTGGCTTTTTTTTGGCTTCTTGCTGAAAGCAGGAGTTCTCCCAGCTAGAAAAGAAACTGCAGATCTTTGGCAGCCCCCGAAAATTACAAATGTACATTGCAGTGTGATTCCAAACTATTCACGCTAAGAGATGATCTGAATAATTGCTAATATACAGATACAAATTATTACTAACGTACTGAGGGCCAATAAATTATAAGGTCCTCTAATGTCTTCTAAACACCAGATATCTCTAGTTCAAAATGTAGTTCTTATGACTCAAAACATTTTAGCATAAAGTTGTTTGGATGTTATCCACCTAGGGAGAAGCTTTGCAATATTCGACTTCCTCTTCCTGTATCTGCCTCTTGCAATGTATTTCCCAAGGCCATCATCTGATTAACAATCACAAAGCTTCCTACACTACAATGGCCTATGAAATGGCTGGTTTTTTCATTAGCTTGCTTCTCTCTCCTCATCTCTTCTTGATTAGCAGCTGATAAAAGGAAATCAAAAGCACCTGATACCCATTTTTCATGAAGGAGAGATTTCATTTCTCTCTGAAGCATGAATAAAATTCAATTTTAGAGAGCTCTCTACTCCATTTAGAAAATGAGGCTCTGAACACAGAGGCCTTTATCTGGCAAATATTTATCTGGAAATGTTTATTTGAATTGTATCATGTAAGTGACATACTAATGCATTTCTTTTATAGGTATCATCACTATATACACAGTATCATATGCACCTACTTTTAATTCTTTGGACCATCCCAATTCCATTTCCATAATTAAAGATCAATTGTTGTGATCACTACATATGATATGTAACTTAGTATACTGCCATGAAAATATGGAAATAAAAAATTTATTTTAAAAGGAAAGATTACAAGGATTCCTGTTTTGTTTTTTAAAAAAATTTCATGTAGGGAGTCTGCTCTGTAAGACATCAACAAACATTTATTAATCAGCTACTATGTGCAATGATGTGCATAATCAGGTACTGTCTGACTATACACACATACACACATCTGGTGGAAGAGATAGGCAATAAGCATGTAATTTAACAAACCGAACAGTACTATGAAGGAAGTATTCAAAGTAATATGATGGAAAGAAATCGGGGAGTCCTACTTTACATAGGTGGCTAAGGAAGGACTATCTAAGAGATCTGGTTCTAAGAGAAGTAAATCATGCAAAAATTTGGAGAAGGAACACACCAGGGAGAGGCCCCAGCAATGAGAAAGTCCCTGAAATAGAATGGGCTTGATTTGTTCCAGGATTTCAAAGGATGCTGGTAAAGCTGGAGCTGGCACGAGTCAGATCACTGTGGAACTTCTCAGGCCAAGAAAGAGAGTAAGAATTTATTGTAAGAGCAAGAGAAAAGAGTTGATTTATTCTTTTAAAAGAACATCATGCTTGCTATCTGAAAAATGGATTAGAGATGGCTAAGAGTGGAAATAGATACAAGTGAGGGAGTTACTGTGGTCAGCCAGGTGAGAGATAATGATGGCTTGGATTGGTGGTGGTGAGAGATAAATGAATTTTTTAAAAATTTAATGATAGATAAGAATTACTGACTGATTCAATATTGGGAATCATCATGTCATAGGCTGCAAAAATGACCACTATTCTCCATCCCTCCCTTTATCCAAGCCCTTTGCAATGTGACCTTGCAGCTCCTCCTAAAAGGTAGTCTTTCTCCCCAGCCTCTTGAATCTGGGCTTGGAAATGACTTGTGTTAGCCAACTCAATGAGGTAGAAACAACACTGAGCCAGTTCTGAGGCTAGGTTTAGCTCAGGTTAGCCTTCTGGAATCTGAGAGGCTACAGGGGAAGAGGCCCCAGTCATCCCTGCCATCCCAGCAGAGGGCATCCTAGACCAGTCAATGCCACTCCTGTCTCCAGCTGACCTCATACACAGGAGACAACCAGCGGCAAACACTTCAGCTCAGTCTAAACTCACAGTAACTCCCCAGACAATCTGCAGACTACTGAGCTAAATAAATGCTTGTTGTTTTAAACCACCAGATTTTGAGGTAGCATGTTACCTAACAATAACCTACTCTTACCACAGGAAAGAGAAGAATCAAATATGTTCACACTTTATAATTTATAAAAGTGCAATACCCTACTCAAGAAAGTTTGCATTTATTTTCCTATTTTATAGACAGCCCTAAGGAAAGTAATATTTATTATAATCAGAGAAAGGCCATGTCACCTGAGCATATTCTGTAATGTTATCATTTGAGGGTGGGACTATATTGAGATCTAGGACAGACTGTATGATAAAGTCCTACTCTTCAAGTTTCACATTAACTAATAATGCCAAGAAAGAATGCAGGAATTTACATACTGTTGAGTTTTACAGAGGAGTTTTTTTAAAAAAAAAATTCTAGAAGTCAATAAACACAGTTATCCACTTTTTATTTTACTAAATAAGGACATTACTTACAAACACACACACACTCACACATATATACTTATCTGCCTCTCCTAATCTTATCATTTTGTGAAAGGTGATACTCTATAATGGGAAATCCTAATTAGAAAACTAATGATGAATATACCACATTTTTAATATTTTACCAAAGCCTGTTAAGAGCATGGTCCCAAATAGGTGCTAGCCTGTAGACTGTTGTAGAAGAAAGAACATTGGAGAAAGACTAGAGAGACAAGCAGCTGGGCCATAACATGTCCTTTGCAGGGCCACTCCGTCTCTCTATACCAGAGTTCACTCATCTACAAAAAGAGTATAGTACTGATGAACATCCCAACTCTAACGTTGTGTAATCTACAAGATACAACTCTATGATTTTTAGGTCCCCTCATCACCATGTTTCACTTAGCATAATGCCTAGAAAATAGATAAGCTCAGCTTTTTACCTTTCCCATCAATCAATAATTTACATGGGATGTACCATAAAGCTACAGAGGAAAATTCCAAAGTTAAATTTTAGCATCCCAGTTCAATGAGTCTCAGTCTAAGTTTTATCTCACCATAAGTAAAATGAACAAAAAGGGATTGAGGAAAAATTAGATTCTTACCAACTTCCTGAAGAAAGGCAGAAAGGGCATCCATGATGACAAAAGAAGTGTGTTCTAATCTTAGGGTGCACATGTGGGGAGGGGAGCCTACTCCAGCACCATCGGCTGGTGAGGGATGGGCACATAAAATCATATCCTCCACTGAAAATCTTTTCCAAGAGTTTGTGACTCACGCTCTGGCCACAGATGTTTCAATCACATGCTTGACCACCCTTTCTCTAGTGTCTTCATTTTCATGTCTACATTGTTAAAGTTACTTTGTTGTTCTTGCTGTTGTTTTTTAATACCACATTTGGGTATGTGCTAAGAGGGAGTAACTGCTCCCCTGATTTCCACCTACATAATCTGGATTACCATAAAAAAGAAGAAAGACATTTTTAAATTTGCAATGAAGACACAACCAAGAGCAAAAATCAAAGAGGAGAAGGAGGCAATTATGGAATTAGCGTTCAGGTGCAAGAAAGCTTCTGACTGCTGGATCACTGAATAATTTGCCATTCTGGAACATTGAATACTCTGTAAAAGTGAGAGGTTTCTCCCCCCGGTACCAATAATTCCCTATTTTAACCATTTCTTCATGAATTCTGAGAAGCATTGAACAGGAAGGCTAGAACCCAAAACTCTCTCCACAAATTAACTTTTCTCTTGCTTGGGTCACAGATGGTCAGAGCCTGAGGGTGGTGGGAAGGCAACTGATAATTTTGGCCACAGTATATGGAGTTGCTAAAACAGTTGCTGGCAAATAAGAAATATTGACATTTAAGTAAAATATACTCAATAAATGTTAGTTTCTTTTGTTAAAATTCTGCCAATCTCTACTTCACATATAGTAAATATTTGCATTGAGCCTCCACTGCCCATCAGTAAGAGTTCCCAAGTCTCCTTTTTAGGAATCACCACTTTGCCCAATTTTGTATTTTTGGTAGAAATTAGTGCTTGCCTTCTGCTGATGAAGCACAGAGACCAAATCTTTCCTCATACTTTCCTGATACAACCAGAGGGTGAGCATGTGCCTTAGGCAGGATCAAGTTTTACCTTCTCTTAGGACTTTGAATTCTGAGTGAGTGATGCAAGGGCAATTAACAGGACACCAAAGAGGAGGTGGCAGCAGTGGGAGCCTCCTTGCTCCTGCTGTGTGATGTTCCTTATGCTCCTTGCTATCAAGTCAGCCTTTCATATGTGGTTCTCAGATCTTCTTTGGGGGCCAGTGCACCTATCCCCAGCTGCTGTAAGTGTTGGCTCCTAACATTTTACAAATGCCTCTTTTTCCAAATAACTGCCCTCATCAGAAAGGAGCCCCCTCTCCAGATGATGCCTAGTAGCAGTGATTTGCTGGATCCAGCTCAGACTGGCTCACAACACTTACTCTGTGCTTTTCTTCCCAGCTCCATATTCAGCAACTTCACATTAGTAGCCTGAAATAGGCCAAGGTGTGAGCATGGAAATTGGCAATGCCACGAATCTGGTTCCTCCACCCCCACCCCCACCCAGAAATCTACTTTACCAGTATACCACTGCCTAGGAGGTTGTGTTCCACCCAGAGACGGTCTACAGCCAAAGACTGACTGATATAAGAGCACAAAATTCTGGCCCTTTGCCTCAAGGGGGAACAACTGTCTGACTTTGAGTTCCAGAGTTCTCCATGGAATCTAGCTGAGGCTAGACTTCACTTGAATTCTTATTTTCTGGTTAACTCTTTCTTCTGCCTATACTTTTTCCCCTGCTCTTTTATAGCTTTCTCCAGACAGCATCCCTAAATAAATCATTTGTACAAGAATCCCCATCTCAGGCTCTGCTTCTAGGGGCCCCAATCTAAGATGCTCCTAGAATGCCTGTGGCTCCTGCCTGTTTACAAAGCAAGACTCCTATCAATTCTCTCAGTCCCACATCTTTCCAGTAAGTTTCTTTTTACCTAAGATAGTCAGGGTCAGTTTCTATTTTGCTGGCACGCATTGAAAATTAGGAAATAAGATGTATAGATATGAACTCAGTCACCTTTGCCTACTGAGAAATGGCAATATATCCTGGAAAACTAGATCTGTGAAAACAAAACATAGATCTTAAGTATTGCATCAACTGACCCAATCTGATGGGTTAACAAAGATGTTTAAAAAGTAAATGCAATCTTTTCAATTACAGTTACATCAGTATGATTTCAATAGAAAATTAAATACCCACACCCATTAAAGGCAATTTTTATATAATAAAACACTCTATTTATTATACTCAGCCAGTTAAATCCTACAGAAAGAATCTTTCTAGCATAATATATAACTCCAGAAATATCCTGCATATGTAATCAGCTGCAGTAAAATCTTTGCAAGTGCCATTGCTTCAACTTAACATTTTTTTTTAGTGTCTCAAGTCTCTAAAGTCAATTATGCTTTGAAAACATCATGTCTTTAAATTATTAACTGCTTCCACATTTCACCCAATGAATAAGACAGCCTTAATTAATAGAGAGATCACAGCATTGTTCACATTAGCAACTCAAATAAATACCTCATAGGGTTCAACTGGAGATACGGAAATGCAGTCTTTGACTTGCCCTGCTGGCAGCTCCTTTTCAAAGGTCTATAAAGTTTATACCACAAAGATGGCACAAATAGTGATTCAGCCATGCATCTGACAGCCTGTGGGGAAGATGTGTGAATTGCCCATAAATTAGGCACCCAAGGATACAAAATACAGCACTGAAAATAACCATCCGAACTATACTTAGTGCAACTCTTTTTATAGTATAGGTAAATTCCTAAAAAATGCCCCGTAATCTAGTTCAAAGAAAGAATCTAAATTGAGGCTCTAATTAAAGGAACCCTGAGGTAAAAAAATTCTAGAGAGTGAGAAATCTTCTTTTAAAGCCATAACCACTATCCAACTTATTTATTTTTACATACGGCATTTGATTAAGATAAAGCCTAGTAACCCACTGCAAAAACCATTTGCTATGAACCTGTTCTTCATTTACATTTATACAGTATTCTGTTTATTGTCTGCCTTCCTCACCGAAATATAAGCTCCATGAAGACAGGGTTTTGTCTCTTCACTGGGGTCCAAAGGGCAAAACTGTGGCAGGCTCACAGAAGTAGTTCAATAAATATTTGGTGAGTGGAGGAAGAGAGGATAAATAAGGACCTAATTTGTGTTAAGAATATCTCAAACTTGTATATTAATAAAAAGCAGCAACAATGCATTTGCCAAGACACTGAAGTTTTCAAAATATCAATAGTCAAAATACTTCTGCAAAATAAAATAAGCAGAAGACAGCATGTCCCAGATTTTCTATCTTGAGAAATTAGAAGGGTGTAATCTAGTTGAGAAAGTAAAGCATCAGTTGGGCCAAAAATTGAAGCTATGTATTTGGTTCCCTGAAGTACTGGATGGAATTGACATTTAGGGTCATTCAGAGACTAACTGTGACACAAGCCCCCCAAATCTGGTAAATAGTAAGCCAAGCACAGGCACATCCCCCTACAACTGCACTGTCCAGTGCAGTAGCCACTAGCACCATGTAGCCCCTGAGCACTTGACATGTGGCTACTTTGAATTGAGATGTGAAATATATACCAACTTTCAAAAATTTGGGGCCAAAATAATAAAATACCTCATTAACAATGTTTATACTGTCTACATGTTGAAATGATAATATTTGGAATGTACTGGTTTAAAAATATATTACTAAAGTTCATCTGTGTCTTCCTACTTCTTAATGTAGCTCCTGGAAAACTTGAAATTACATATGGAGCTCATATTATTGGCTCACAATGAAACTTTTTTGGGCAGCACTGTACTAAGGAATGTCCTGCCTCTACACAGTGAAGGCTCCTTACTGCAAACACCTGTTGTAACTTTCTACCCAGAGGACTTTTATGCAAGTGTGGGAACACACTTAGCCCTTGTGCTGTGCATTCAGTGATGTCAAGTAGTTAATGAAGCAGCCTTTAACCAATGGCAAAAAGAGAGCTGTATAAATATAGCAGATTTCTTGCCTTTTGTATGGGACAACAATGTCCCCTAGAGTTCCCCAGCAGGATTGAGCACCAGTTGCCCATAATGGCAATTCACTGGAGAACACGCTCTTCATTGAATCCTTTTCCTTCCTGTCTCACTTCTCTGCTAGGTATTTCCTGGGATTACTGCCCCAAGAAATCATACTTGCATTAGAATTTTTCTCTCAAGGTCTGCTTCTGGTAGAATCCAAATTAAGACAATATGGAGGGGAAAATACCTACTAGACACTTTCTGTACCTTTTAATCTGTCAAGGAATTTTATTTTAACTCTTCATAAACCTAACAACTTCTTGAAGCTATATATAGATATATCCTTATGACTCTCAGATACCTTGTCCTGTTTTATCTGGGACAGGTGAAAAATAAAATATGTGAATATAAAATGTAAAAGTTAAATTTTATCAAATCTAATCAATCTAGACATTTTATTGGATTCCACTCAACCCAGTCTTTAAGAAGATTTTACAGCTCTCTTCTCTTCTTTGGTTCTGTTTGAAAAGTTCTGACTTTTTAAAGGAGACACCATAGTTCTGAGATTCTGAGATTCAGCAGAGTGTTTTCTCATTGTTCAATGTGGATTTGAATCCTTAGGCCAGTTGCTTCATCATTTTCTCCCTCAAAAAATGGCCCGATTTCAAGAACCACATAAATTAATGAATACACTTTCCACATTGCAGGTCTTCCAAGTGCATTTTTGTCCAGTTTTACTGATCTCCTTCATGTTATTTTTAAACTTTTCCCTGAATTCCCTTCCTCTTCTCTCCAAATACCTTGGTAGTGATAACAGAATCAGTTCCCCAGGTAAAATGCACCCACTCTTTATTATATTATAGTGTGTAATCCATCATCACAGTGATTTAGGCTCCAAGCCCCGTGGTGCCAAGAACAATCAGACATTGAACTTAGGTGTAGACAAAAGTAAATATGGATGTTTGTTTCTCTTGGTATATAAATAACATGATTCTGGGCAGGAGGAGTTTGCTTCAGAAGTTGTGCTGCCGCTAAGAACTATTTCATAGATTTATTTGGATTATACTTCCCACAAGAACAAAGGTATGTAATAGTTTTCTAGGACAATGAAGAACTATGTGCATGCATGCCGTTTGCTCATGGGGCAGGCTTAACAGAGAATATGGGTGTTGCTAAATCATTTATCTGCAAATCTGAGGTATGGATTTCCTTTTTAGGCTAATGCTTTGTGGTGAACTCATGATGCTATTAAAAGAAGCATAGAATCCAACATTTTACAGCTCCCCAACACAGTTGGCCAACACAGTAGCACGGAAAAAAGTAGGGTCAAACATATGAACATTTTCTCATCTACTAAACACCAATAGATTTGTCTCCTTCCCCACATGCCAAGCCTGTGCAACAGTGAGTCCTCCCTCCTACCCATGTCCCCTATGGACTAGCTCAATTCACATCTTCTTCAGTCTCACAACAGTGCCTGGAAGGGAGTACCACAGGCAGTGGTATGCTGAACCCGCTTGCACATGATAGTGACATCCGATTTTGTGTCTCTAGTCTCAGCTCCCCTACAGTGACATCATGTTGGCAGCTTAAAATTCACCACAATATTTACAGCTTGAAAATTAGCCAATGCTGAAATTCTGAGCTTTCCCCCCTGGAGAGTAGGTTTTTAGACATTTACCAGCACACTAATAAGTGTGGGAGAACTAAAATGAACATAGCAGCTTATCGAAATAAAATGTGTTCTACCCATGCAGGAGGAAACCCCCGTCCTAATAAGGACAAGAAATACCGTCTTTTGGTTCACATGCTCCCTTCTTCGTAAACTGTTCATTCAGCCCTCTGGCTGAAGGCCATGTCTAAGGAAAAGAGAGGCAGCAAAGTCTTTCCCAACATAGAAACAGGTTCTGGGGCTCAAGTTCCAGAGTTTGCTGAGTGTAGTTCTAGGTCTGCTTTCTTAAAGGGACCAAACTCCTTGTGACTCCAGCCACAACAGTCATTTTTGCTTAGCTCCTAAGATCTCTTAATGAGAAGGCAAGAAACTATCCAATATGGGAACACACTCAAATAAAAAGATTTCACTTAATACTTGTGTCCTACAAGATAATGGGAAAATCCAGGAAAAAAAAGGGGGTAGAGAGTTATACAAGATGCTGCAGAATGTACCTTTGCCACTTTATTTTATACCTCCCTTCACTGCTAAACATATGATAATAACACCATGTTTTAAGGAAATTACTTTGTAGCACATTTACTTTTCTAAGAACCTATTACTTATCACATCCTATAGATAAGTGCTCATTTATTTACATTTTGGGAAATAACTTTTACTTGGCAGGGTAAACAGATGATCATGATTATCTTTTGAGAAGTGCTCAGCTAATGTAGGGTTGTTGCCTCACACCTATTGGGAATATAAGGTTGAGAGATTTCACAGCATAAAAACAGATTCCTGGCCCTACCCCTAGTGATTCTGAGTCAGTAGATGAAGCCAATGCATTAGCATCTCTATCAAGCTCCCAGGTGAACATGATGCTCCTGGTCCATGGACCTCACTTTGAGTAGCTGTGCTCTGCCCAGTGCTGTCTAGTGTAGTTATACGGGTAGATGATGCCCATGGTACCAGGTACAGAAAGGAGGTGCTCCTGATTCCATGCATGGGTCTTTTGTTAAGCCCACAATGTTTATCCAAACAAAGAGAATGCTGCCTGGTGGCATGAAAGTTGGGTCATGGAGAAGATCTTACAAGACACCAGGAGACTATTTTAAGCTCTATATCTAAAGTTGCATTCAAGTCATAATATATACCAATCTCTTCATTCTCTGTTCAATATCTGCCTTCAAGCCATTTAGTCAAATGAAACCTTTTCGATAATACAGCTTCACATTGTGATAAGGTGCTATCCTACTGGGGGTTACCCCTGGCCCTTATTTTTTCCAGAGCTCGTAGTGAAAATGTGTAAATATTTGTGATTAAATCAAACAGTGTAGATGCTCTTTCTGTGTACTTTAAGTAGCTATGGTAACCAGTGTTATAGCAATATGAGACATAATTACTGCAAATCCTGCTGGCTTTCAATAAACAAAGTGCTACTTTTGGGGGGTGGGGTGGGGAGATGCCAAGAAAGAAGAACCAAAAAAAGAAAAGAGAGAGAGAGAGAGAAACTTAAAAAGCTCATTCTACATTTTTTGAATTATAATAGAATAATAAAAACATCTTAAAACTTTATCATTTATTTCTCCATGCTATTCACCAAGAGTTTCAGTACTGAGGGCTAAAGGATTAGTTTGGTCAACAATCCTTTCCAGTAACAACCAAAAAAAAAAAAAAAAAAAAAAGCTCTTGATTTTAATTCCCCACAAAGATCTGCTGTTCTCCTATTCAGATATGGACTCAAAAGGCGCGCCAAATGTAAAAATTGCTTCTACAAATCAAGTTTCTAGAGAATGGTCTGAAAGAATCCCAAGGTTCCCAACACAGAATTTCAAGTTTTTGATGGTGTAGAGAAAATGCATATTTATCTGAGTTCAGCTTCTTTTTGAAGTTCATCACCTGTTTCAATTCATCTGACATTGACACTCTTCCCACAAAATTACAGGGCCTCCTCTAAAAAGACAACTCATTCATTTAGCACTACAGATAAAGAGTCTCCCCTACATCATATAAAGTATCACTAATGTCATTCAAGAATCAACATGGCAGAATAGACGGTTCCCAGCATCACTCTCTCCCACAATCAACTAATTTACAACTATTAAAAAGCAACAATGGGGCCGGCCCGTGGCTCACTTGGGAGAGTGCGGTGCTGATAATACCAAGGCCATGGGTTCGGATCCTATATAGGGATGGCCGGTTCGCTCACTGGCTGAGCGTGGTGCTGACAACACCAAGCCAAGGGTTGAGATCCTCTTACTGGTCATCTTTAAAAAAAAAAAAAAAAAAAGATAAAAAGCAACAATGGCCAAGATGGGGCCTCTAGAGCTCAGAGGAAGAGAAGAAACCTATGGAGTTCATGAAGGCAGGAGAAGCCACAATGAGAGAAAGAAAGGCTCGCTCCCACCATTTCAAGCCCTGACCATGACACGGTTGGCTCTGGTGAGCACACAGAGCAAGAGCAGGCAAAAGCTGCAGCTGTGCCCTTCGTATGAAGTTGGTTGGAGTTGGCAGGGGAGAAGAGGGCCTTGGTGGCAAACAGGCCAGCAAGACCACTAACAGGGTTCCTGTGGACACACGCGGGAGTCAGGGGCCATAGAGAACCGAACAAAGAAGACACTGAGAGGCTGGTGAGTCATTGCAAGGGACTGGCACATGGCCTGACCCATGGGAAATGTTTGGAGTGCAGGGGGTGGAGGAGACAGGCCTACTGGGGGAAAATTGGGGCACAGCATGGACAGCTGATCTGCCCTCCAATCAGCACAGGCCCATTCAGTGGAGACTGGTGAGGAGTATAGAACTGCAGGGGGTGCAGTTTTCTAAAAACACTCAGGCCCAGACCAGAGTTTCTACACAACCCAGCTGTACCAGACCTCACAAGACTTGGAAGTGCTTACAAGGTCAACTACTAAACCCCAAGCTGCACAAAAAGGATTCCTCAGAGAACAAGCAGCAAAGCAGCAATTTAGTTCAACCACAGGGCTCAAGTGCTGGTTCCCACAGGAAGTTCCCCCATTTTAGAAGTAACCAAAGGACAAGATATTAGTTCCAGTGCAGAGTATAACTGGTGGAAATAAGTGAATAATCCAACAGAGAACTGAAAGAAAAACAAAAAACCCACAGCTCAGACATACAGATCTTATATTAACCAGTAAAGGTCTAACACCACAAAAGAACACCTATAAAACCTAGAAGGACCAGAAGCTCCCCAGGCTCCAAAGCCAGAGTGGGGGAAGGACCAAGGGCCTCAGCCATGCCCCCCAATATCCGCATCCAACCCAATGACGACCTCTGAGCCACCACAAGTACACCAAGTTCCTGAGCTGGTGTGTTGGTGGGTGGCAGCCTAAGCCATGCCCCTCTGAAACCCAAGTCCAGCCCAGTGATGAGCCAGGCCTCCACTGAAAGCACACTGGGCCCCAGATCCAGTCTATGGGGGTGGCTGAGGGCCTCAGCCCCACCCCTGTGATGTTCGCATCCAGACCAGTGACTAGCAGGCTGCCTCCAGAAGCACCCTGAGCACCCAAGCCGGGGCAGTGGGTGGCCAAGCACCTTAGCAATGCCCACTAATATCCATATACAGCCCAGTGAGAACCACTAGGCTACCGTTGGAAGTGCCCTGGGCCCCCAAGTCAGGGAAGTGGGGACTGAGGGCCTCGTCTATGTTTCCCCAATATCCATAACTAGCCCAGCAACAACCACTGAGCTGCCACCAGAAACACCCCAGGCTCCCAAGTTGGGGTGGTGGGGGGCCAAGGGCCATAGCCATGCCCTCCTGATGTCTGTACCAAGCCCAGCGATGGCCACTGAGCCACCACCAGAAACACCTCAGACTTCCAAGTTGGGGCAGTGGGTGAGCTGAGAGCCTCAGTCATGCACCCCAACATCTGCAACCAGCCCAGCAATTACCATCGAGCTGAGACCAGAAATAGCCTGGGCTCCCAAGTCTGGGTGGTGGGGGTGCTGAGAACTTCATCCACATACTGTGACATCTGCACCCAGCCAAGCAATGACCCATCCACCACTGGAAGCCCCCTGGTCTCGCCTGCCAGAATGGGGGGATGCCATGGGCCTCAACTACACCCCCTCTTCTTCCTCCTCCCACCCCATTTCCCTCCTCCTTCCCCTCATCCCCTCTCCAACTGCACCACAACATCTTAGAACATAAAAAAAAGTTAATAAATAAGTTTTTTAAGTGCCAAAAATATTAATACTCAAAAACGATACAAAAGAGCAATGAAACAAAAAGTTGTTTTTTTGAGAAGATAAATAAAATTGACAAGCTATTAGAAAGGCTAACTAAAAAAAAAGAGAGAAGACACAAATAACAAAAATTAGAAATGAAAAAGAAGATATTACAATTGATACCTCAGAAATACAAGGTATTATTGGACACTATTATAAACAACTGCATGCCAACAAATTTGAAAGCCTGAAGGAAATGAACAAATTTCTGAGCACACACAAACTACTGAGAAGAAATAGACAACCTGAACAGATCAAAAACAATCAAAGAGATTGAAGTTGCTATCAGCAGTCTCCCAACAAAGAAAAGCCCAGGACCAGATGGCTTCACTGCCAAATTCTACCAAATCTACTTGCACAGAGAGAGAACATACCTAGGGATACAAGTGGAGTGGGGAAAGGGGGATGGGAAGGAAGGTCAGGGATAATTGGTGGGATAATTGGGTGTGGGACATGGGGTATAATCACAATTTGTGGTAATAGGCATGTGGTCAGTATGGATCTGGCCATCACATCTTAGGCACGAGTAGTGACAATTTGCCTTGTACCCCATAAATATTCATAACCAATTAAAAAAATAAATAACAAACAAAAAAACCCCAAAACAAATTCTACCAAATCTTCAAAGAAGTATCAATACCAATTCTGCACAATCTATTCCAAAAAATTGAAACAGAGGCCATTCTCCCAAACTCATTCTATGAGGCAAACATCAGTCTGATACCAAACCAGACAAAGATGCAACAACAAAAAAGATGCAAAAATCCTCAATAAAATAATAACAAATAGAATACAGCAATATAAACATAAAATTATACACCACCATAAAGTGAGATTCATCCCAGAGATGCAAGGATGGTTCACCACAATCCCCATCAAAATACCAATAACATTCTTCACAGAAACGAAAAAAGTCTTAAAATTCATATAGAACAACAAAAGACCCTGAATAGCCAAAGCAACCTTGAGCCAAAAAAATAAAAAATAAAACCAGAGGCATAACACTACCTGACTTCAAACTATACTACAAAGCTCTAGTAATCAAAAGAGCATGATATTGGCATAAAAACAGATACACAGACCAGCGGAACAGAATAGAGAACCCAGAAATCAGCCCATATACCTACAGCCATCTGGTCTTCAACAAAGGCATCAAGAAAACACACCAGGGAAAAGATTGCCTCTTCAATAAATGGTGCTGAGAAAATTGGACAACCATCTGTAGGAGAATGAAACTAGACCCGTACTTCTCACCATATACCAAAATCAACTCAAAATGGATTAAAGAATTAAGTATACATCCTAAAACAATAAAACTCCTAAAAGAAAACATAGGGAAAACACTTCAGGAAGTAGGACTGGGCATAAACTTTATGACTATGATTCCCAAAGCACAGGCAACAAAAGGAAAAATAAACAAATAGGATTATATAAATGAAAAGGCTTCTGCACAGCAAAAGAAACAATTAACAGAGCAAGAAGATGAGCAACAGAGTGGGAGAAAATATTTGTAAAATATTCATCTGACGAAGGATTAATATCCAGAATATACAAGGAATCAAACATTTTAACAGAAGAAAAATAAGTAACCCAATTAAAAATGGGCAAAAGAGCTGAATAGGCATTTCTTAAAGGAATATATACAAATGGACAACAGACACATGAAAAAATGCTCAGCATCACTCAGCATTTGGGAAATGCAAGTCAAAACCACACTGAGATATCCTCTATCAAAAAGACTGAGAATAACTAATGTTGGTAAATATGTGGAGAATGGGAAACACTCCTACACTGTTGGTGGGACTGTTAAATGGTCCAGCCACTATGGAAAATGGTATGGAGGTTCCTCAAACTGCAGATAGAACTGCCATATGACCCAGCTATCCCATGGCTGGGTATATATCCAAAGGAATGGAAATCATCATGTTGAAGGTATACCTGTACTCTCATGTTTATTGCAGCTCTATTTACCATAAGCAAGAGTTGAAACCAACCTAAATACCCATCATCAGATGAGTGGATGAGGAAAATGTGTTATATTTACACAATGGAATGTTACTCTGCTATAGAAAAGAATGAAATTCTGCCATTTGCAACATGTGCGAACTTAGAGAAAATTATGTTAAGTGAAATAAGCCAGGCACAGAAAGAGAAATACAGCATGTTCTCACTTATATATGGGAGCTAATAAAAATAAACAAACAAATAAATAGTAAAAAGAAACACAACAATCACAATAATTCTTTGAACTTGTTAAGAGAAGTGAACAGAACTGAGTTTGCCAGGGACAGGAGAGGGAGGAATTGGTAAAGAACCATTAAAATCAATTACATTGTATAATGATAAATTTTTAAAAAACAATAAAATAAAATACAGATGGGGAGGAGTCATCTCTTCCACTGTCCTATCCTGAAATCAATCTCCACATTTTGAGAAAGTTGGGTATTAACTGTTGTATCACAGTTCTTTACAGAAACAGAACCAGCAGCATATGTATATATATATATATACACGCACACACACACACACACACACACACACATACATACATACATTTATGTATATATTAAAAAAATAAACATCACCTTCTAGCATGATGCCACATTAACTGAAAGTACAATCCAAACACATAAGTTGTCTCTGCTTCTGGGCAAACTGTTTCCCTTATTCTGGGCATCTTTTGGATCAGGTGGTGATTGTTATGAATCCTTCCCCTTGAAATACATATACACTGAAAACTACAAAACACTGATGAAAGAAATTAAAGAATACATAAATAAATGGGAAGATATCCTGTGTTCATGGATTGAAAGAATATTGTTAAAATGTCCATTCTACTCAAAACAATCTAGAAACTCAAAATTCTGTGTCAAAATTCTATCAAAATTCCAATGGCATTTTTCACAGAAGCAGAAAAAACAGTCCTAAAATTCATATGGAACCACAAAAGACCCTGAATAGCCAAAGCAATCTTGAGCAAGAAGAATAAGGCTAGGAGCATCATACTTCCTAATTTCAAATTATATTACAAAAATATAGTAATCAAAACAGTATGGTACAGGTATAAAAATAAACACATAAACAGATAACTGTAAGATGATGGATATGTTAATTTGTTTCACTGTAGTAACTATGTTACTGTCCATGTGTATCTCATAAAATCATGCTGTCTACCTTAAATATACACAATAAAATTTATTTTACAAAAAGGAAGTGAAAGCTATGCTTCACTTTTTTAAGGATGGTGTATCCACATAAAGACTTTGGAGTTCTACACAGAAAAAAAAAATAGATCAGTGGAGCAAAATAAAGAGCCCAGAAATAAACCCATACACATGGTCAACTAATATTTGACAAGGCACTAAGAATACAAATGGGAATGGATAGACAGCCTCTTTAATAAAAGGTGATGGGAAAACTGGATATCCATATACAAAATAATAAAATTGGAACCTTAGCTTCTCAATGGAATGAGAAAATACTTGCAAATCATATGTCTGATAAGGCCTTAATATCCAAAGTACAGAAGAAACTCATATAACTCAATAGCAAGAAAAGAAAAAACTACAAAGGACTTGAATAGATATTTCTCCAAAGAAGACATACAAATGGCCACCATGTATATTAATAGGTGCTCAACATCCCTATTAATCAGGGAAATGCAAATCAAAACCACAATGAGGTACCACCTCACACCTGTTAGGATGGCTATTATCAAAAAGACAAAAGATAACAAGCAATGGCAAGAACGTGGAGAAAAAAGGAACACTGGTACTCTGTTGATACAGCCATTATGGAAAACAGTATTGAAGGTCCTCCAGAAATTGCAAATAGAACTACTATATGATCCAGCAATCCCATTTCTAGGTATTTATCCAAAGGAATTAAATCAGGATCTTGAAGAGACACCTGCACTCCCATGTTCATAGGAGCGCTATACACAATAGCCAAGACATTGAAAACAACCTAAATGCCCATTGATAGATGAATGGATAAAGAAAATATGATGTATATATATATATATATATATATATATATATATATATATATATATATATATATATATATATATATATATATATATATATATATATATATATATATATATATATATATATATATATATATATATATATATATATATATATATATATATATATATATATATATATATATATATATATATATATATATATATATATATATATATATATATATATATATATATATATATATATATATATATATATATATATATATATATATATATATATATATATATATATATATATATATATATATATATATATATATATATATATATATATATATATATATATATATATATATATATATATATATATATATATATATATATATATATATATATATATATATATATATATATATATAGTGGAATATTACTCAGTCTTAAAAAAGAAGGAAATCCTGCTACTTGCAACAACATGGATGAACCTGCAGGACATTGTGCTAAGTGAAGTAAGCCAGAAAAAGACAAATACCACATGATCTCACTTATATGTGGAATCTAAAATAGTCAAACTCACAGAAGCAGAGAGTAAAATTGTGGTTGCCAGGGGCTGAGAAGAGGGGGAAGTGGGAAAGTGCTGGTCAAAGGGTACAAAGTTTCAGTTATGCAAGATAAACAGGTTCTGGACATCTACTATACAGCATAGTGCTTATAGCTAACAATACTGTATTGTATATTTAAAATTTGCTTAGAAGTTAGGTCTTATGTTAAGTGTTCTTACCAAACATACACACAAAATCATAACAAAAAGGTCTGGTAGAAGGAAACGTTGGGAGGCGATGGCTATGCTTATGGCCTTGATGGTGGTGATGGTTTCACAGGTGTATCCTCATCCCCAAACTCACTGAGCTGTGTACATTAAGTATGTATGGCTTTTTACATGTCAATCACACGTCATTAATTGGTTTTATTTAAATGAAGTCTATCCTAACTGATACAGACACTTATCAAAAACAAACAAATAAGCTGGTGAGTGGGAAAAAAGAAAACAGAATCCTTCCTTTTGATCCTCTATTCTTATCTTATTACTGGACAAATATAGATTAAACAATACAGCAAAGATAGTCCCAAATGATTTAGATGTTTAGCCAAAATATTACAGAGAGAATTAAGTTGCAAAATTACAGAATAAATGAAATAAACAGTATTTTCCCAAATTGTTTATTTTAAAACATTTCAAAACTAAGCAAAAATTGCAAGACTAGAAGAATTCATACACATGTAACCTTCACCTAGATTTGTCAAAGCTTAACATTTTGCCACATTTGCTTTCTGTGTGTGTGTATGTTGTCTATATGTATATAATTACATACATACTTACACATAAACATATAAATACGTGCATATACTTTCTTCTAAATCACTTGAAAGTACGTGCAGATATGACGCTTCACTCATAAGTTTTCAGCACATTTCTCATAAGACAAAACTATTCTCCCACATAACCACAATATACTGATCGCATTTGGGAAATTTAACACTGATACAATATTATGTCAAATATATAGTTTATAATAAAAATCTCCATATTGTCCCAATAATGTCCTTTATCACTTCAATCTTCCAGAATACGATCCAGAAACACACACTACATTCATTTAGTCATCATGATTCTTAATCTTTCATCAAGGACACTGTGTTGGCTTTCATGATGTTGACATTTGAAAAGAGTACAGCTGAGTTTCTCCTAGAATGGTCCTCAATTTGGCTTTGTCTGATTGTTTTCTCATGATTATGTTCAGATTTAACAGTTTTGGTAGAAATACTGCATAAATGACATTCTGTCCTTTTCTCAGTGTATCTTATGGAGCACATGGTTTCAGTTTGTCCCATTATTGGCAATATTAAATTTGATCCATTAGAAAAGCCAATATCTGCTAAATTTCTCCATTTTAATGGTATCTTTTCCCCTTTGTAAGCAATTAATAATCTGTGAGTGACACTTTTAAGACTAGGTAGATACTCTCTTGCCCACCAACTTTAAATCCAGTGTTTTTACCAACTGTTGATGACTCTTGCCTAGATCGATTATTATTATGGTAACTGTAAAATAAGCATTATGCTTAAGGCATCATATATACTGGATATAGAGTCTAACACAAAAATCCAGTAACTCATATATAGAAAATATTCTTCATTAGGATTGATCTTGTTACTGCTTAATAGAATTTCCTCTGTTTTCTGAGATAATGCATTACTAGTGGATAACTCCGCGAGTACAGATGTCAGTTATTTTTCTAGACTAATCAGATATATGCAAGGGTGGAAATGTATAAAATGAATTAAAACGGGCCATTAAAAAATAACGTGTCTAAGTGAATGATCTCTGTGGCAGAGACATTTACAGTACAACAAATATCCATATGTTCTCCCACATTTACTAATTGTCCTTGCAGTTGGGAGAGGCCATGTAACCAATTCTGGCCAATGACCTACCAGTGGCAGGGACAAATCACTTTTGCACTGAAGCTCTTCCAAGCCCACATAACCCCTTGTCTCTCTCGTTTTGTTCAGCTGTGACTATGGAGACTGTGTTGAAATAAAGAGTCATAACATGGATGCTGCCTGGATTGCTAAATTATTGCATCAAGAACAGCAGCACTGGAGAATTGCTTAACCTACAGTGAATTTGGGCTGAGTGAGAAATAAACTCCTATGTGTGAGCTGCTGTATTTAGCTTTAAGTGTCTCAAAAAGCCAGTTTTCATTTTCATCAAAAATCTGAATTTTATAAGAACAATATTTGGGTTAGGACGGTAGTTTTTCAATTTATCCATGATAATAACTCAACAACTGGCATAGAAACACTGGTTGCCTGTGAAACAACCTTCCTTATCCTTCCCCCACTCCCTGCTTTATCTCTGGCACAGCCAAACTAACTATAAAAGATGAAAAATTAGCTATTTTCAGTGGTATGCTGGAGCCAACTTTATGCTAGTTATAAGAACTGTTTTTTCAAGCTGGTTGATGTGACACTGGTAGTTTAAAATTGGCCATGGTGGGAGTATTTACACCAAGGAAAAAAATCAATACCCCCGACCTCCCCTCCCAACCCTCCTGCAGAGAGCTGTTGTGGAACATTTAACAGCACACCCGACTACTTTCTTTTCCTAGTTCTGCTGCAAATATGAGATGGGCATGTGACCCAATATTCACCAACAAGACTTGAGAGGAAATTGGATACAGAACTTCAAGGAAGCTTCTTTCCTTTGAAACTGTCTATACATCCAAGAGAAATATATACACACACAAACATATACATAATCATTCAAAGACATGCACTAGAATGTTCATTGCAGCACTGTTCATAACCCCAAACTGATTACTATTCAAATGCTTATCAACAGTATAATGGACAATAGAATAATATAGAGCAATGAAAATAATTTAGAAATACACACAAAATGGCTTTGAACCTTACAAACATAATGAGTGAAAGAAGCCAACACAAGACAGTGCATAGTGTCTTGTTCCATTTAGATTAAAGTTCAAGACAGGCAAAACTAATCTATGATGTTAGAAATTAAAAACTATGCAACTAGTTACATTTGGAGAAGGTAGTGATTGAAGAGAGACATATCAAAGACTTTTTGGGTACTTATTACATACTGTTAGTTGATCTGGATGCTGGATGTGTTCAGTTTCTGAAAATATATCAAGTTTACTTATGATATGTGTACTTTTCTTCATTTTTTAAATTTTAATTTATCAACATACAATATAGTTGATTTTGTGTAGCTCCCACAAATAAGTGAGAACTTGTGGTATTTCTCTTTCTGTGCCTGGCTTATTTCACTTACCATAATTTTCTCTAAGTCCATCCACATTGCTGCAAATGGTAGTATTTCCTTTTTTTTTTTTTATAGCAGAGTAGTATTCCACTGTATAGATATACCACATTTTCCTTATCCACTCATCCAGTGGTGGGCATTTTGGCTGGTTACAACTCTTGGCTATTGCAAATAGCACTGCAATAAACATGGGAGTACAGGTATCTCCTCAACATGATGATTTCCATTCCTGTCGGAACATACTCAGCAATGGAATAGCTGGGTCATATGGTAAAGATCTATCTGTAGTTTTTTAAGGAACCCCCATGCCATTTACCATACAGGGTGCACCATTTTGCAGTTCCACCAACAGTGTATGAGGGTTCTTTTTTCTCTGCATCCTCACTAGCATTTGCCATTCTCAGTCTCTTGGATGTTAGCCATTCAAACTGGAGTGAGATAGTGTCTCAAAGTGGTTTTGATTTGCATTTCCCAAATGCTGAGTGATGCTGAGCATTTTTTCATTTGTCTGTTGGCCATTCATATATCTTCCTCTGAAAAATGCCTATTCAGCTCCTTTGCCAATTTTTTAATTGGGTTACTAGATTTTTTCCTGTTGAGTTCCTTGTATATTCTGTTATTAATCCTTTGTCAGATGTATATTTTGCAAATATTTTCTCCTACTCTGTTGAGTGTCTTTTTGCTCTGTTAATTGTTTATTTTGCTGTACAGAAGTTTTTTAGTTTGATATAATCCTCTTTGTCTATTTTTCTTTTGGTTGCCTGTGCTTTGGGGGTCATATTCATAAAGTCTATACCCAGTCCTACTTTCTGGAGTGTTTTCCCTATGTTTTCTTTAAGGAATTTTATTGTTTCAGGACTTATATTTAATTCTTTAATCCATTTTGAGTTGGTTTTGGTATATGGTGAGAGGTAGGGGTCTAGTTTCATTCTCCTACATATGGTTGTCCAAATTTCTCAGCACCATTTACTGAAGAGGCCAGTCTCTTCTGCAGTGTGTGGTCTTGGAGGCTTTGTCAAAGATCAGATGGCTGTAGGTGCATGGGTTGCTTTCTGGATTCTCTATTCTGTTCCATTGGTCCCTGTGTCTGTTTTTATGCCAAACCATGCTGTTTTGTTTACTATCACTTTGTAGTATAGTTTAAAGTCAGGTAGTTTTATGCCTCCAGCTTTATTTCTTTGCTCAGGATTGCTTGGGTTATTCATGGTCTTTTGTTCTTCCATTAATTTTTTTTTTTTTTTTTTAAAGAGAGATAATGAAACAGAGAAGAGAAAAAAGATGAGACTGACTTTGCTTTTCCTTCCTACATTAAGTTTGGTTATATAAGACCCAGATGCCCAGAACCATGGTAACCATCTTTGCCAAGTACAGACCTGAGGATATAAACCAACACATTGAGGGTAGCCAAGCTGGATTTTTGATGATAAGCTTCAACCACTTGGAACCCCCTCTGGACCTATTGTTTCAGAAAAAATAAGTACCATTTTTATTAGGTCAAGGGCAATTAGGTCATCAAAATTATTCATTCTATTTTTGAATGGAGGCCGCCTTTGATATTATTTGAAGATAAAAATTGAAAGACAGGATTGCAAAAGAGAATGATTAACTTATTTAAGTGAATAATTTTTAATATAGCATTAAATGATCAACAAAGTCATCCTCATCATTCTACTTATTAAATAAGGTCTCCTAAGGTACACGCACCTGTCTGCTCAAATGTCACCTCCTCAATTACAGTCAGAATTTCCTCACCCCAGCCACCTCTTTCCCTCCCATGGTTCTTCATCTTCTTAGCATGACTATGTGTGAAACTGCAGCATTTTTCTATACGTTTCCCTTCTGGAACATAGGCTCTGTAAGAGTAGAGACCTTTCCCATATTGTTCAATGTGGCCTCCCTAGTGTTTAAAACTAGGTTTGGCAGAGTGTGGAAATCAGTAAGTGCTTTTTAAAATAAATGAATAAAGAAGGAATGCACGTTTCCAGGCAATATTTACATTCTCTACTAAGTACCTGTTGGGTAGTTTTAGGTTCCCCTCTTCTCTGGTGCTTCAGTCACCCCATTGTTTCCCTCTGTCACACAAAGACAATACATGGGCTTTGTCTTCATGTACTTGTACTTGGGATTCAAGGGGATACCTTGTCACCTAGTCTTGTTCTAAAAGTTGTCCATGGATTTTCAGTTTCATTATCTAATTGCCCTGTTTTTATAAGAAGATTTTATAAAATCAAAAACTATACCTCCCTAATAGCTGACTCCTTCCCAGAATCCCCTCTACCTGTATCTTTTAAACATTTCCAAAATCTTAGGAAAACATGAGGGTCTTGGCCACGCCCCCCTGACACACCCACAGCCAGTCCAGTGACGACCACCGAGCCACTGCAGTAAATGCCCTGGGCTCTCCCAAGCTGGGGTAGTGGAGGTACAAGGGCCTCGGTTACAGCCCCCTGACATGAGCAACCAGCCCAGTGACAACAACCAAGCCACAGCAAGAAGGGCCCCAGGTTCTTGAGCTGGGGTGTTGGGGGGCAAAGGGGGGCGAGGGCTTTAGCCACACAACCCTGACATCTGCACCCAGCCCAGCAATGACCAAGCCACTGTTGGAAGCCCCCAGGTCTCCTCTGTGGGAATGTGGGTGGTGCAACAGGCCTCAGTCCAACCCCTCCTTTCTTTCGTTCTTTTTTTTTTTTTTTTAATAAAGATGACTGGTAAGGAGATCTTAACCCTTGACTTGGTGTTGTCAGCACCACGCTCTCCCAAGTGAGCCAATCAGTCATCCCTATATAGGGATCCAAACCCTTGGCCTTGGCGTTATCAGCACCACACTCTCCCAAGTGAGCCATAGGCCGGCCCCACCACCCCTCCTTTCTCCTTCTTCAATCACATTTCCTTCCCCTTTCTCCTCTCCCTCTCCCTTTTTACTGCTCTGCAACATCACAGAATGTAAAAAAAAATAATATTAATAAAATTTAAAAAATACTATGACAAGCATCCCTTTTATGTGGTGGGAAAACAGCTATAACTTAGTAAGCCTGAACTTCTGACTGATCAGAAACACAACATAGCAAATCCAGTGCAATTAATGTTTGTTAGAGAAGGGAACACAGGCATATGGGGGCATGACTTGACGACTTCGCCCAAAGCATAAATAAATTGATATTGAAACAGGACGTGTTTCACCATGTGTGGAGATGAAGCTATCTTCTCTCCTAATAGTACAGTGAGTATTATCTGCAAAGTCTGCCCGAGGAATAAATCATGCCATCAGAATACAAGGCAGAGGTTCTAAAAGGTCCTCTAGATCCCTGCCAGTCTGCATAACTACACAGGTGTCTGTGTGACATGCTCTACCCTTTGGCCATCAGTACTAAAAATATTTCATTGCTATAATTGCTACAGGCTGTTGACTTTGACTTTGACATAATTTATGAGATATGGCTATTGCTTCCCCTCCACACTTTTCTTTTTTCTTTTTTTTTTTTTTTACTTTCAATGATGCTCTGAACTCTTCCCCTCAAAATTGAATCGGAGAATTGCAAACTAAACAGATTTAAAAGAACAAATGGTCTCCAGGCTTTCCTTCAAGCCCAGTTAGACAGACTTAAGGTACCTTGAGCTCAGCTGTTGGCTAGAGACCATATCTAAGGTATGGAGCAAATTGAAATGCTCACCAAAGGTGATGGAATAGAATGGCCTCACCTTTCCTCTAAACATTTGGCTGCTTTTTCTCTTCTTTTAATCTGTTTTAAACCACCAGCCAGTCATTCTCCATCTGCTATGACCTCAGGTATTGAAATGGAATATTTATAGAGGAAGAGGCTCTTATGAACTAAATATGGTGCAAAGAAATCATTCATAGCTAGTGGAAGAATATAGAACTAGGAGACTGTGGGATGATCTGATCCTGCAGAAATGTATGAATAATTCTTTTGAGGGATATTGCTCTAAAGGGGAGTAGAAAAATGGGGTGGTAGCTGGAGGAGCCTAAGTCAAAAGAATTAATTTTTTTTAGATGGAAAAAAAATACAGAAAGGTAAAACTGATGATGCAGAAGAGAGGGAAGAGTTGCCAGAGTGATGTCCTTGGCACAGGCAGGAGAGGATGGTGGCTGGCTTTATAAGAGGAGAGTTACTTAAGAGAACAAGATAACGAATAGACTCAAGAGACATAATTCAACTACTCAGCAGCTCTAAGGACTCATGAGTGGTTTGTGGTCATGAATGTGAAGTAAAACCAGCCAGTACGAGGGTATGTTTAGTTGGGCAAGTGCAGGCAAGGTGCCCATGAAGGGCTGAATGTAATCAGGGTTAGACTTCTGCCAAGTGAGTGCAAGGAAAAAGGAGGGAACAATGTGCAAAGGGAGAAACTGTGAACATGAAGGGGATGAGGGACAGTGAAAAGATGCAGAATCCGTGGACCTCAGGTTACAGTGCGGTTGAAGGACTGTTGAAGTTGAGGCAGGAAAGGGAATAAGGGTCCTCAGAAAGTCACCCTCACTACCACACAGGGCTCCAATATTAGTATAAATGGAGAAGCAAGTTATCTGTTGTTTAAGGCTGCCATGGGAACAGACAATTCAGAGCAGAGCTGTCTTAAGGGAAAGAAAAAAACTGCCTAGTAAGGAAAAGATAAGAAAAGAAAGGACAGAGCACAGCTTCTAGGTATCAATATATGAGAATGTGGATATAAAAAAGCGAGGTGTCACAGAAGGAAAAACATCCCTGAAACAAGATTTCTTATGACAGCCACAACAATGACTGCTATTGTTGAAAATCTCCTCGAATTTTTCTGACCAATCCCATTTTACAGATGAGTAAATAGGACCCAAAGAGGTAGGAGGATTTGTCTAAAAGCCACACAGCTGTAACACAGATGTCTTGACTCATTTTTTTTTCCTTTTTGTCTTTTTTCGTGTCCGGCAACGGATCACAACCCTCAGTGTCGCACCCGTACTGGACCGGGACCGGCAACGGGATCGCAAACCTCGGCACTGCGCCCGCACCTCACTCAGCCAGTGAGCGGGAATCGGTCTGTATGTGGGATCCGAACCCTCGGGGGGAGTGCCACCACGCTCCCAAGCGGCGCACACCGGGCTGGCCCCTTGACTCATTTTTTAATAGGGAACATTTTTTCTCTCTGTTGGATGAGCCAAATAAAATTGACATTTTATAGGTCAAAAATAGTAAATATTTCCAATTTCATGTCATACAACCTAACGTACTCCAAGTTTCTACTATAGTAGAATGTCAAGAAAGAGCAGACATCAATGATTCTTTAAATAAACCATTGCCTACTTGTTCCTCAATAACTTTTGGACTTTTATCAAAAAATGTTTGCAGGCATCTATGCGGAATTAACAGCAAAGAATCTCCTAAGACTGAAGTTAAATTTAACTTCTAGTAAGGAGAGGATAAAGATCCAAAGATAATGGATAAAAGCAGCCATCTGGAGCTGTGACCAAGAGATTAGTGGTGACCCTCAAAACTAAGTTAAGGTAATCTGGGAGAGGTGTAGTTGGATTATGATTATAAATACAACGCTTACAGATAAGGAATTGCACAGTTTTTTAGGAGGAGGAGGAGAATGATTACAAAAGGAAAAACAGGGTCTAATCTAAAAAAAAAAGAGGGTTTTGCAGGAGTCTCCAGCTCATCCCCATGGAGGAATATCCCCCTTTGGGAATGTGCCATCGGTCTGCAGAGCTCAATGGCACCAACCAGGAAGCTCATGTGCCCAAGCAATGTGAGTCCTGAGTACGTTCTGCAACATCTCTGCTCTATTGTTCTTTTCCTGAACTGGATAGAGCCATGGACAGCCAGGGAAAGTTATGTTTCAGAAAGTCATATTTGAGAACAGGAGCCAGCATGAGGAGGAGATGGGAGATCCACAAAGCAAAACGGGATGTTGCTTACTCTGGTAAGTGCTGAGGCCATTGCAATGCTAGGACAATGCCAGTCTGGAAGTACCCAGCAGGCTGGAGACCTGGCTGGGAGTGGAACCCATCATTCAGTGTAATGCCTCAATCAACAGGGACACTCCCTACTAGAAAAGAAAGAAGAACAAAGTCAGTCTAAACATTTCTCTTGTGAAAGTAATGGGGAAAAGCTGTGATTGGAGAAAATGGGAGCATGCGTTACTATGAGTCAAATGTGTCCCCCCAAAAGTTCAAGTGTTGGAAACTTGACCCCCACTGTAACATTGTTAAAAAGGTGGGAAATTCAATTATGGCATTTGAAAGGTGGAGGCTTTGAGAGATGATAGGATCGTGAGAACTATGCCCTCATGATGGGTGTGGTCCTGATGGCTTTATAAAGAGAGTGAGTAAGAAGATTAGTTCACTGTCTCATTATGTGATACCCTGAGTTGCTGTAGAGAGTCATCACCCAGAAAAAGGCCCTCACCTGATGTGTTCCCTGGATGTTGGACTTCCCAGCCTTCAAATTGTAAGAAATAAATTTCATTCCTTTATAAATTATCCAGTTTCAGGTATTCTGTTTATAAGCAACAGAAACAGACTAATACATGCATATAACTGTAGTAGGGAAATTGTGAATACCATTTCATGTCTACTAGAATGCCTAAAAGTGAAAAGACAACCAACACCAAATGTTAGGGAGGGTGTGGAGCAACTGGACATCTCACACATTGCTGGTGGGAGTATAAAATGTTATAACCACTTTTTAAAAAGCTTGGCTATATCTTATAAAATTAACTATCAATCTTATTATTCAGCAATTATATTCCTTGGTATTAATCTGAAAGAAAAAAATGTGAAAGATTGATCATAAAAGCTTTATTCATAATAGCCCAAAATTGAATATAACCCAAATATTCTCCATCCATAAATGGACAGATAAATTGTGGTGTAGTCATGCATTGGGATGCTACTCAGCAAAGAAAAAAGGAGCTACTGATGACATACAACAGTGAATCTCAGGGGCATTCTAATAAGCACAGATTAAAGTAATTTCTAGAACAGGTTAAACTAATTAATGATGACAGAAGTCAGACCAGCGGTTGCATTGGGGGTGGTGGCGAATGACTAAAAGAGACAAAAAACATTTTAGGGAGACAGAAATGTTCTATCTTGATTGGGGTGTGGGTTATACATATTTATACACTTGTGCAAACTCATAGAGCTATAAAATTTAGATCTGTGCCTTTCACTTAATGTAAATTATATCTAAGTTTTTAAGGGAAAAAAAGAACTGCCTCAGTAGACTCATTCATAATGATACTAAGTTTCAAGACAGCTGGGTGAACTCTTTGTTGCAGTTACTGATTCACTAAAGTTGTTGAGCAGTACGGTTCCACGCACAGAGTCCCAAGGCCTCATTTTTCCTCCACAAAATAATCCCCCACATTTATCCTGCTGTCACTTCCCATAGGAATAAATGTTGCAACTACAGATGAATTCTTTGATTTTCCTTCAAATACAAAGTATTACCACAAACATTTCTTTTAGACAAATATTGAGTCTAAATTGCAGTTGTACCTCCAATACTAGTGAATTTTCTTTTCATTTCTCCCCCACCCCCAAAACATACATGTGAGAATTCTCTTGGAAGGACTTAATAGACAGAGTTTATGCGTTAATATCAAGGTAAGTTGATTTTTCTTCAACATATAACTAATTGAGCAAGTAAGTAATTCATTATGAGAAGAACTAAATTTAGAATCTTAACATCACATAATATGAAATCGTTATTGTTGAGGGTATTGGAAAAAGTAGAAAGAAGGAAAAATAATCGGGTAAACTAAAATTTAAATGCATATCTTGTGCGGAACACTTGAGGAAGTGCTTTATATATCTGCAATTTCATTTAATCCTCACAGCATTCCTGTGAAGTAAGGGGAAAGTTGTTTTTATTAAGATGGGGAAACTGAGGTTTATGTAAATTAACATGCCCAAAGTTCAGAATAGTAAAAGACAGAGCCAGAATTTTATCCCAGGTCTAGAGAGCTCCACAGCTTATATTCTTGCTGCCTAAGAGTAAGAGACATCCATTCTTTTACTTATTCAACAGATTTTACCACGTGCCTACTGTTCTAAGCACTAATGACTGAGCAGTATCCCATTCCCTGCATTATTGGAGTTCATATCCTTTTGGAGAGTGTGGTAGTTTTAAATTATGTCCACAGATTCTTTGATGCTCCTCTCTTCAGTAAGTGGAGCTTAACTTCTCTCCCCCTCCTGGTGTGAAGTGAACTTAGTGACTGGTTGGTAACACACAGAATGAGTCAGAAGTGGTGTGTCACTTCTGAGGCCAGGTCATAACATATTGTGACTTTCTCTTGGCTCACTGTCTTGAATCATTTGCTCCAAGAATAGTCAGTGGCCATGTTGTGAGAACTCTCAATCAGCCCTATGGAGATGCCCATGAAGCAAGTAACTGAAACCTCCTGCCAACAGCCATATGAATGAGCTCAAAAGCAGATCCCCTTCCCGCCCCTCCCCACAAGCCCTAAGCCCCGGTCAGATCTTCCGATGAGACTGTAGCCACAGTCAATTCCCTGACTACAGCCTCATAGGGAGAACGTGAACCAGAGACACCAAGCTAAGTTGCTCCTTATTCCTGATCCATAGAAACTATGAGATCAGAAATGCTTGTTGTTTTAAGCCAATAAATTTGGGGAGTAATTTGCTACATAGCAATTAAATAGGCGAATAAAGATACATTTGTTATAAGCTAATGTATAAGATATGCCAGGAAGAAAACGAGGGATTGAGAAACATGGAAAGGTGCTATTTTAGGTATGGTGGACAGGGAAGGCATTGAGGGTTCAACCTCTCACAGGAGACACAAAGTGTAAGAAAAGCAAAGCGTCCATTGGATTTGGCAGCACAAAGGTAGCTGGTTCCCGTGGCAAGATCAGTTACAGTAGAGTGGTAAAGATCAAGACCCAGTTAGAGTAAAATCAAGAGTAAATGGATAGAAAGAGGTAGAATCATTTTATACACATATTTTCCTAAAATCCTAGCCAGAAAGGAGGGTGGTAGTGGTGAGGAAGCTGGCATGGGATGTGGCAGGGCCATGGATGATGATGGTGTCACTCTTTTAAGATAGGAGGTATTAGTTTATGCACGTATGAGGATGGGAATAATCCCATGAAGAAGAGGAGAATGACCAAGGTGAGAATGTGCAATTAGCAACATGAATTAGGCGATTAGACAAGAATATTTCCCACATCATGACAAGAAGGGACAGGGTAGGTTGAGCACTATGGCAGATTTACGGGAAGCTCTGTGGGCATGAGGATGAGGGAATTCCTGGACAGTGCAGGGTAAAATTCCCTTCACAAATGCATCCTAATTTTTAATTATATAACTATTAATTAAAATATTACCCCAAAGAAACCCAATTGTGTTAACTTTAATTTTTAATTTACTGATTTGGGGTTTTGAGTCTTTCTTAACATTTCCCATGCTCATGTGTATGATTTACCATGATTATAAGTTCACTAATGTTATCTTTTAATACTTTTATATATTTTGTTTTTGTTTTCTTGTTGCATGTAGTCCATTAACCTGACTTTTATTTTAATATATACAGCAAGGCACAGATAATCTTTCTACATGGAGTTGTACTATTTGACTTGATGGAAATGCTACCTGTACTAAATTCCCATATTAGTAGATGAGAGGATGTCGAATGTTCCCTACACAAAGAGGTGACAAATGTTTGAGGTGATACATATGCTAAATAACCTGATATTATCATCGCACACCGTAGAAAGGTACCCAAATATTACATCGTACTCCATAAATATGTACAGTTATCATGGATCAATTAAGAAAAAATAAATTTAAAAAAAGTTCAGAGACAGAAGTAGATTAGAGGTTACCAGAAACTGGGGTGAAGGAAAAATGAGAAGTTATTGCTTAATGAGCACAGGGTCTGTGTTTAGGATGACAAAGTTTTAAAAACAGATGGAGGTAGTAGTTACACAGCATTGTGAATGCAATTAATTCCATGCAATTAATTAAAATGCTTCAAATGGCAATCCTTATGTTATACATGTTTTACCACAATAAAAAATAATAAAGGCAACGACAACTCAAAAAAATATATATATATGATCCTAATTTTAAAAATAAAGAGAAAAATTCGAATCTGTTTCTGGACTACCAATTCTTTCCAATGATATATCGGTCTTTTCTTGTGTCTACAGCACACTCCTTTTCTATTGTGAAATATAAAATATGCACAGAAAGGGGCATTCAATACACATGTACAGTTTAATGAATAATTATAAAGTGAACTCTCAGATAACCATTTAAGTTGAAACAGAGAACATTATAAGCTCCTCTAAACCCTCTGAATGTCCTTTCTCATTTATAATCTCTTTACCTTCCCTGCATGTAACCACTATCTGGCCTTTGGGATAGTTATTTTCTTGCTTTTCTTTGATAGACAAACAGACAGACAAAGACAGACAAACAGATAGACAGACAGACAGATAGACTCATATATCACTAAACAATATAGTTAAATATATAGTTTACTTTTTAAATTATTATAGTAAATTTTGATATCTGGCTAAGCTAGCCTTTTTTGCTACTATTCCTTTTTCACATTTTGTCCTTGTTTTTTTTCTTCAGCCTTTCCTTTTCTAGGTATCATTCTGGCATCAGATTTGATACTTAGCATTTTTAGTTTACTAAATAAATGATATTAGCATTTTGGTTGGTATTACATTAAATTAATAGATTATAATTTTTCCTGTTAGTTCTAAACAGTTGGCATTGGTTGTGGGGTAAGGGGATGAAGAACTCGATACCAATCTTTACATATTTTCTTCTATTTATACAGGCAAAGTTAATAGTAGCCCCTTAGAGGCATTTCATTATTACAACTAAAAACACTTAACAGCATTGTCAGAAGATTATCTATTAAAGACCCTTGTTTTTGATTAGCAGCAAAGGAGAAATGTATCAATGCATCTTAATCAAAATAATTGTTTTAATAATAGCTCTTTACTAATAACTCAAGGCACGAAACAGCATGAATTCTGAATAATGAGTATGTATAATAAGAATTTGCACTCAATATCCATTCTAATACATATACCCTATAGTAAAATGCATGTTTCAACACACTAAACTAGACTTCCAACTCTCAAAAGCAACATTTCTAAGAGAATTTCCCGTGGAGCTGAGTCTCCAGGAATATTTTCTGCACTCCCTAGAGACGAGGGGTTGAAGTACCAAAAATGACTTTTCTAGATTTGTCAGGAAAAGGTAGCTCTTAATGAGTTGTTATCAGCATGGAGCAAAATCAGATGAAAATACACGGTAAATAACTCTTCTAGAACTCTTTACATCTCTGGTTTATTTTCTCAAAACACTAAATCAGATCAGGAAAATAATAAATAAAATCAAAAAGTAATATGACATAATAGGGTGCAATGTTCACCTTATAGTTTCTTGAGCTTTGATAGTCAAACCAAAGTTTATTAATTCTTCCACTAACCTCATTCCAGTCTGAATCTAAAATAATATTTTCTCAGTCAAAAGCAAAATGTTATCCAGGTCCTGGGGATACTGAGATATTGATGCCATACACGTCATCAGTCAAATAATATTGGGTACATACCATCAAGGTATATATACACTTTTATTCAGAAATATATATGTATTAGAACCCATTCATATTTAAAATATTAGAAAGATTTCTATATTAAGGTAAAAATATACATAATATATAAAATATAAGATCTATATGTATTCCACTACACATCTTAGTTATTTTCTTCCAGCACCCCATCGTCTCATTTATTACACATATTCCCTTGGGAGATTGCTACTCTAAATCATATAAACATTGAACAAGCCTTTTTACATGACATAACCATTTGAATGTTAAAGCGATGGAGTTTTAACTTCCTTTGAGTGGGCTCTATCCTTACATCATGTACTTCAAAGGTTATAATCATATAGTAAATTATTACTTAGTCCTCTAACACATCATCAAAACTCTAATGTGCTAGTTTCGTTACCTATTTGGGTATTATTATGATTATTATTTTTCCTTTACTTAACAGAGGTCTCAAACTTTGTCTCTCTTTTTCATGAAATGGACAGTGCCTAATAAAGCATTTTCAGAAATAAAGAAAAAAATTCAAATGGTCAATACACAGTTTTCTTTAAATTGGCAGCCATCGCTGATACACATAAATACAACTATGTAGCATTTGGCTACTTCTTTTCAGAGTATTAAATCTTAATTGAGTACTTGCTACACAGATTCCATCACTGTCTAAATTTTATATTTTAGGAACAAGATTGGATAGGCCTGCAAGAAAAGTATACATAATCTTTCATGAATTTACCACTGATAGAATGGACACCTTGTCTAAAATAAGGCGTAAAGAAACAAATGGAGAAATTTCAGAAAAGCCCACGTGGGTCAGGTCTAAATGTTACAGCTCATCTAGAGGAGGCAGTGTGCGATCGGAAAGTTAAAGGATGCTGTCTTTCCTCGGTCTGGAGACTGGAGGAGCAGGTTAAGTCACAGCAGAGATCAGATACTATATTTGCTTAAATCAGGATGCTGTGGTTAAGGAGCACTGAGAACAGACCTCTTTCCCAACACTGCAACTTTTATATCTAACAGCTTCTTTCTTCCTCAACATCCTTTGGATCACTTGCCGCCTAACAGACAACTCCAAACTAAACATGTCCACACCTGGACTATGATCTCCTCTCCCACACTAGCTCTCTTCACAGCTGTCTCCACTGGGGGGACAGAAACTCCTTCTTTTTACTTTCTCATGCCAAGGATCTTGGTACAGTCCTTGACCCTTTCTCACACCAGTGTCCAGTCCCTCAGGGAGCCCTGCTGGCTCTATCTTCATAAAACATCTAGATCCCAACTACGTCTCATTTCTTCCACTGTCACCATCTGTCCTCAGCCACCATCTTCTCTCCCCTGGATCAATGTAAAAGTCTTGCAAAGGTCTCACTTTCCCTCCTTGTCCCTAGATAGTCTATTATCAGCATAGCAGTTAGAATTTTTTATTGAAAAAAATGTAAAATAAATCATGTCAAGTTTCTGCTCAGAACCATGCTTTGACCATATATGTCCCTCAGAATGAAAGTCTGTCTTTACAATGACCTTCAGAGCCTTACAGGATCTATGCCCTGTCCCTTTCTCTCCCTGACATCATCTCCTACTACTCTCCCCTTGCTCCAGCCACAGTCACTTCCTGATGTGCTCCTTGGATGTCAGGTGCCCTTATGCCTTCGCTCCCTCTATTTCCTCTTTCTGGAACATTCTTCCCCCATATATCTACAAGTTCCCTCCCTCAGTGCCTTCTTTCTCAAATGTCATCTCCTTAATAATGATGCCTACCCCGACCATCCTATTTAATACTACAACACGTTCTCCCCCCATCCTACTCCAACTCAACCCACACAGTGCTCCTTATCTGTTCTCATTTATATAGCACTTATCCCCTTCCAAAATAATATACATTACTGGATCTAAGACACCATTAGTTGTGAGTTATACCATCATCCTGCTGTGTGACACACCAAGCTATGACATGCCATTGATTGTAAGATAGATCTTGATTTCAGGGATGTTAAAATGTGAAAATATGTGTACCTCAGAATCAATGATGTGTGGGTGGCAGGCAGTGCTATTTGGGAGTATCATTCCTAACCTCTTACACAGGGTTATAGCAGGATGACAGAGAGGTGCCACTGGGGACTTCAACTTCTGACTCCCATGTTCGTCCATTCATTAGACAAGTCTTTCCTGGGAAATTACTTTGTATCCAGCATTATGGATACAGTAATTGAGAATAAACAGCTTCTGCTCTCAAAAGTAGCTTTCAGTCTAGTAGGAAGTCTGACAATGAATCCAAAATTGAATTACAGCGTGTTAACTTCTGTGATTGGTCCCGGAGGAGGCCCCCCAACCACCATCATCAAACACTGCCAAAGCTAAAGAGAGAGTAGGTATGGTTGTCTACTTTTTCTTCTCTTTTCTTCAAATTGTGAAAATGGGAAAAATCATAGTATATTAGAGGCCCCAAATAATATGTACAACTAAAGTATCATTACAAACACACACAAGGCAGAGAGAGAGAGAGAGAGAGAGAGAGAGAGACGTTTCCAAGCCCACACAGCTGCTAGTAGAGTATAAATTCAGGCATCAGGTTCTTCTTCCATTTCTGCCACTAAGCATTGTGTGATGTTCTAAACTTCTGTTTCATCAATTCTAAGCAAGGGGCCAGGGAACTCTCAGGACCTCTCTATCTCAACGTATTCAATTCTATTTATTGCCTAAATAACTCTCAAGAAGATTATCTTCACCCTTGGAAAAAGTGTCTATTGTTTTCTCCTGCTAGGATGTGTTATGGAAAATTGTGTTAAAATAATGTCTAGTGATATTTATTTCACAGGTTTAAAACACACACACATACACTCTAAATCAAGTCCAAATTCATTAACTCTAGGATTCAATTTATAATTGGCCATATAATGCTATAACTCTCCATAGGTAAGAAGAGTTAGAAACTGTGGTTATGCCATATTTAACATAATGCTCTCAAAGATCCTGAAGCACAAAATACCTTTCATCTTCCTGTTTAATAGATGTAATCATGCTAAGAATCTTTTTTTTTTTTCATTTTTGGGTTTTTTAAAAACATTTATTTATACGTGTTTGTGGGGTACAGTTTGTTGTTTCAATACATGCATGTACCGCACAATGATTCACTTAGGGTAGACAGCACAGCTTTGTACCTATTAGTCCACCGCTTTTCCATCTGTAAAAATTATTTTAACTATCCCAATTTTTTTGATTCGTGCCATTCGATGCATGAATCAAATTTTTTATAACATAGGACTCTAGCAAGAAATGGGGTACATCAATCAAGTCCCGTGAAAGGGTAAAAAAATAAAATTAAATAGCAGATGCCAGTGTCCTCTGAATAATGTATAGTGTTGCAACTAATGACAGGAATCTCAGAATAGACAAAATATACAGATAATATTGGTCTTTATTGGTTTAAACTCTAATTAAAGGAACTATTCTTGAGGCCCTGGTTGTACTCCTACAATGATAGACACTTGTTTAATTTTTTGCTTTGGGGCGGCCACTGCAAGATACAGAATTTGTAATGGACTTTGAGGTGGCTTCAAAGATGAGAAGGGGTGGAAAATAAATTCAGTTTTGAATGTACCATATATTTGAATAAATTCAGTTTAAGATATCACCCAGATGGACATATCCAGCTCACCTAGGAAATGCAGCTTTGATGCTCAGGGGAGAGGTTGGAGTTAGAGACACAGATTTGATAATAAACATTCTAGAGATCATGGTCACAGCCATGGGGCTTTAGATATGATTACACAGGAAAAGAGGAGCCTGTGGAAAAAGGCAGAGAAAAATCTCTTCAAAAAACAAGAAGAAAACCAGGAAGTTTAAGAAGGCATAGAATACATAAGAACTTCAAAAATATTTGGAGGGAAAGAGGTAAAGAGGGCAGATGCTGGAGGGGAAAGAAAAGTAGTGAAGGAATTTGACAGTATTTATGGGTTGAGGACAAGAAGCCAAGAAAGAAATACTTTGGATACGTATGCAGGTAAAATGCAGGGCTCAGTTGGAGAAGCAAAGTCCTAGATCAGGTGGGAGTGTATGACATCAAAGGCCCAAAGTTTTGCAGAAGGTTGGATGTCATTAATCTATGAGCCTCATGGTGGGTGGAAGGGAAGCAGAGAAGTCGGTCATAGATGGGCCGCATTCTCTGTGGAGGGGAAGGCGGGATCATGTGTAAAAACCAAGGGAAGAAACCAAAGGACATGCAGCCACATCATTGCTTGGGATCTCACAGTCTTTCTTATCTAAGTTCTCTTACTCTTTACAGGTAATTAAAGGAACAGATTGATCAAATGTGTGTCAAATTGAACCAAATACAGTTTAGTTTCAAATGAAGACGTGCTGTCAGAACTGTGGTTACTAGAGGTGGAAGGTGGGGGATGGGGAGACGGAGGAGGTTAATGAGAAATTAATGAGAAATCGGTTAACAGACACAAAGAATAATTACATATTGTACTGATGAATAAGCTGACTATCCTGATTTGACCATCACACATTGTACACAACTACTGAGAGTCAACTTTGTATCCCACAAATATGTATAATCAATTATGCTTCAATTTAAAAAAAATGAAATCATGTTCTTCATTTTAATATAGTACCCATTTTCCAATAATTTCAGCAAGTCTTCATGTTACACCAGATTCACTTCAACTTTCATTGCATCTTCTGGCTTTCAAAACACATATATCAAGATAAAGTTTTAACTAAATATCCTAATCCCTAGCTATCTTCCCATCTGTATCCTATAATCATCATGAGAATTCCTGACATTAATAAATTGTTTTACAAAAAGATGTAAATAAAAAATGCCATAATTACTAAACAGATCAAATGCACTTTTCTCCTCAAAGTTGGTAAATTAATATATGTATATATTTTATTATTTAAATGATAACTGTGCCTTAATATACTCATATATGATGTGTGTGATTACAACAACAAAATGCAAACAGAAAGTTCAGTGACAAATGACATTGAGCAAACAATTTTAATGTTACAGTTTCAAAATGGTTATGATAAAATGTGCTAGCTCAACTGAAAGAATTGAGGCATCTGTTTTGTCAAATTTTCAAGTTTATCAAATTCTTTTCCAGTCTCTTCATTCCCCTCTGTATGTAACTACTTGGAAAATTATCAAGTCCCCAAGTGAAGATAAAGTATTCTATCCAGATATGGAAATGTTGAAAATTTTTCATTTTATAGACAATTGCTCATATACTAGGATGACATAAGATTACCATCTTAAGAGAAAAAAAAAAAAAGTCCAAAGAGTAGTAAAGTATTTGAATTAGTAAAAACCTTCTGCCAATAACTTTGATAAAGTTGGCAATCAATAAAACGTTGCTTAATTTGATCATGGGCTGTCACTCGCAAGAGAATGTCCAATATGTCAAAGTAAACACTTAAATAATTGTTAAAGAAACATTCCTGTGAATGATGGTGTTGAAATTCCTAAATGGAATTTTTTGGGGCAGCCTGAAGTTCAGAAGGATAGTGTCAACCTAGCATGGACCCACACATCCCTGATCCATCCAATCTGCCTATCAGCCAGACACCCAAGCAACTAGGAGTGCTGGTCTAGATGGCTTCACTCTTGCCGTCTGTCCATCCTCCATCCTTAGTCAGAGGACTTTGTCCTGATGTTTGCCTTTTCATGGTGGAGAGATTGCTGCCCTGCTTCCAGAAATCATGGCTCCATTCCAGCAGGAGGAAGAAAGGAGAAACCAAAAGACAAAAGGATCCAGGGGCTATGCTAATTGAGTCTATACTTTGAAAAAAAGGCTTTTCTAGAAGCACATTCAGCAATTTTACATTGCCATGCCTACCTGGAAGGGCTGGGAAATTGAGGATTTGAGCTTACCAACTTTAATGGAAAAGGCAGGCAAGGGAGAAGTGGGCTGTGAATGATTTTAGGGTACCCAGCCCACAGTGTCTTCCACACAGGGAATGAGAGGTGCTCAAACTTTTACATATTATGGATGGTTTGTCTCTTTGCTGTGACACCAACATGCCACACCCAGTCCAGCTCTAGCCTCCTCATTCTGTGTCTTGCTGCCTTGACCAAGTAGAGCAAAGACTTCTTTCCCCTTTGTCAAAAACCTACTCATTCTTCTAGAAAAAAAATTCTTAAAAGTACAGTATAACACATGTACAGAAAGTGCACAAACATAAGTGTATAGCCTGATCAATTTTGATAAATTGAACACACTCATGTAAAAAGAAATGTTACCAAGCCGCAGCTTATTATGTTTATATCATACCTTTATTAAAATATTCTCTAAGATATATCTACATAGTCAATATGTTGGTAAGAGGACTTGGTAACCTATTTTGTGGATAATGGATGACTGCTAAAATCAGAACAGCAGGATTTTCAAAATACAAAATCTATTTTAATATTATTTGTAGCCTTGTATGATTCATAAGACTGGTCATTTGAAAAGTGTCACAAAAAAAGTGCCCTGTTGGGATTCTATCATGCTGTACGACAGTTAAAGGCAGGCCCTAGTAATCCCAGATGAATTTAAGCTGCATTGCCCTGTGGGTTTTAAGTAGATTTAAAATAGGCTAATAGGTACTTGGGAGGGGTGTATCTAAGTATTTCCAAATCACTCATCATGCAGTTGCTGAAGATGGCAAGAAAAAATTATTCGTCCTTGACATTATATTCAAGTCAAAAGAACAGAGCACTGACAGAGCCACAGTGATGGTTTAGCTTTAGCAACAATAACTTACCTAAAGTATAGTGAATTCACACACACTCTCACTGGGAGCATGAAGTGACTCAGTCTATAGATAACAAAAACGAGGCAGAGAGAGGTAAAGTTACTTGCCTGGTTTCACAAACATAGTTAGTGATCTGGCCCTACTTTCCTCACCTTTTCAAATTCTCTCTCTCCCTCTCTCTACTCCAGTCCCAAAAGGACACTTGAGATCCTTAGGAGCTGCAGTAGGATCCCACCTCTGGGCCTCTGCACTGGCTGTACCCTCTTCCTGGAATGCTTGTTCTCTCGATTTCCACGTGGCTGTCTCTCCCTTTCTTCAGATCTCTGCTCTTCAATTCTAATCCAGTACAGCTTCTGTCTTCTCTCACCATTCCCTATGCTTCCTTATTTTCAATTTTTGATAAAGCATGGGAGTGGTCTCTTGGGCAAGTTACTTAAACTCTTTAAGCCTCAGTTTCTTCATCTTATAAAATAAATAAGTAAATGAACTAAAAACTCTGCATAGTTATGGAAAGGATCTGTATATTATATGCATATATATACACACACATATTACATATATATGCAAGTGTGTGTGTGTGTACATTTACAATGGTGTGCTGGTAAGTGTTTAATAACTGGCTTTCCAGAAAAAAATTCGTGATGTTGCTAAGTGCAATTCTGGGAAGAGATATGCAGTAATGCAGCACTATTTTGTACAGTATTTCCCCCATAGAGATACGATAGATGTAAATAACTGCAGAAGCATAGATAACAGTGAAGTGCAGTAAAATAATGAGGAAGTGGTGAGTTCCGAGTGTCTATTATCTTTTGAAAAATAAAACTTGTTTAATTAAATGTTTACATAATTTAATATTAATAATAACTAAAAATTAGCTGGCTGTAACCCCTGTGTGTGTGTTTGTATGCACACACATACCACTGGATAAACCAAAGTGCTATTTACAGGGGAAAAAAAGAACCACCACATTTGCTTTGTTTTCTCTAAACAGATGTAAGTTAAGGGAAGCACAGACTCTGTTGAATGTGGTCTTATACCAGTGATGGCTCACACAGCTTTAATCATGATCTGTAGCAATGGCTTCGATGGTAATGCACAGAAATCTAAGACATGCTAAACTAAGAATTACAAAGGAATCTCAATCAAGGAACCACAGAAAATGTGTCTCCAATAAAAAGGCAAGGACCTTTCATTAATGAGTGTTTTGTCACAATCAATACCTGGCTTCTTTACTGACATCTCACCCTGACAGATTTCCAAAAAGCTT
The DNA here is from genome assembly GCF_000696425.1 of Galeopterus variegatus. Taxonomy (NCBI): domain Eukaryota; kingdom Metazoa; phylum Chordata; class Mammalia; order Dermoptera; family Cynocephalidae; genus Galeopterus; species Galeopterus variegatus. The sequence continues at coordinate 365,915 of NW_007726281.1, read as the reverse complement.
GTCAGGGCCCATCTTCAAGTCATTATACACCCAGACAATCTTTAAATTGAGGTCAGGGTGAAATCCTTCCACATCACCATCCAAATCCTAAACTGCCAAACCCCTTCAGTTGTGTTAAAATCCCTGCGGGGAGTATAATCAAAATAAGGGAGAGAAGCCCTTACACTGTTAGCTTGAGCATGAGAACTAGAAGAAGGTAAAAGTTTCTCCATACAAAGGTGTTGTTTGGCAGATGCAGAGCAGAGATAAGCCAGATTATTACCTTGCAAAAGACAAAAGGCATCACATGAAGTGTCTTTTCGTATTCTCTGCTCACATCCAAGCCACTGTTGTGCTTTCACCTTTGTCTAACCTGCATCTGTGGACACAATTTTATCCACGGCTCCATCAGCCACTGAAAGTTTCTCTTCCTATTCTTAGACAATCTATTCTTAGATTTCGAAGGGGTTCCAAGATTTGACTTAATTCTAAGAGGTCTCCCATCTTCCACGAAGCAGACAGAACAGCTGTTAAGTCTGTGGGGTAAAACTTAGCTTCAGCTAGGTGGCTGGGAACATAGCCATTACAGTCAATTTCAGGTCTTAGAGCTTTCAAAAATCATCAACACCAACTACAGATGTACAAGGATATAAGGTGATTAACAGACCCTCTTTGTCCTCAGAGATCTCCTGGACTACTCATAAAGACACACCTGTTAGAATGCTAAAGTTCCTTCCTCCACCTGAAGGCCGTAAGAGCACTCCTAGCTCAGCTGTATCAGAAGCTCTCAGTATACCATTCGGGCTGAATGAATTATTTGTAGAATTTTTGTTCTGGCTGTCATGCAGTCTAGCCCTAGGTGATGCAAGTACATCTGAACATTTCTGTAAGATCTCTACTTGGTGCATGTCTTTATTCTTTACGGAACACTGTATGTGACAGAAGTTATGCCTAATTCACAACTCTTAGTCCAAGCCAGTGTCATCCTTGCTTCATTTTGCTGCCAAGGCTGCATTTCTTGGCGACAGATGGCTATCAAACTGCTCGTCCTTTCAGAATGTGCACCAGATGCCCTCACAATTCTAAGTGAAATAGTAGGCTCTTAAAGGTGTCAGCATTTACACTTTAAGTTTAAAAACTCACTTAACTCTCAATTATTTTGATGGAAGAAAAGTTTCCATTCAGCCATTCTTTTCTGTTTTTCCTAAAACAATGTTCATGTGTTTCTTCTTTCCAACACTGAGAGTTGGTAATAGAGGTGACTTCAAGAGCACCACAAGCTGGACCTACCATGGACTAGGAAGGGCACACTGACATTTTGTGGATGTTGCTGGTGCCACACCTGGATCCTTTTTCCTGGTTCCATATGTGGTGGTCTGGGAAAGATGGGAAAGATCAGGAGTTCTTGGGGGAACCAAACTGTCTTTTGAATTTCTTGCTGACATTCCAGAAGATGCTGAAATAAAGAATCCCCTCTTCTTTAACCTCCAGAAATTGTAACAAAGTCACTCTGGAGCACCACATGGGCTGGCATCACTCAAAAATTGCCCCAGGAATAATTCCAATTAGACTAAATGGCTCATTTCCCCACATGGGTTTGCAGAAAAACGCTGATGCAAGTCAGGAACGAAGGGTGCAAGAGTCCGTTCCCATTGCTTATAACAGAAAATATCTGAAACTGGGTGATTTATAATGAAAAACAAAATGTATTGTTTACAGTTTCTGAGGCTGGGAAGTCCAAAGTCCATCTGGTGGTGGCAACAGTGACTCAGGGGTCTCACTTTGCAAGAGGCTGGAAGCAGAGAGAGCAGAGAGAGTGAAAGGCAGACTCTCCTCTTCTTTTAAAGCCCTCAGGACCACACCCCTGACCACCAGTTTTAATCCATTCACTCCTGCATGGTCCTACAATCCAATCACCTCTTCAAGGCTCCACCTTTCAATTACCATAATAGGATTTCCCACCTTCTTAACAGTCACAGGGAGGGCTAAGTTTCTAATACATAAAACTTGGGGGACACAATTCAAGCTTCAGCGAGTTCTGTGGGGACACAATTCAATCCACTACAAAGGGGTTTTTCCATACCTAAGAGGCAAGCAAATGAATGAGTATGAGCTTGAGGAAGTTGAAGAGGGAGCTAGCAGGGAATTTAGCTTCAGGAACCTCATTCCCCAGCATCTCTACCTCAACTCCCAAACAGCTTTCCCATGACAGTAAAGGAGCCTCATGCTGAGGCAAAGCAAACTGTACCCCCAAAACTTCCTCTGCTAATTTTGCTACTGTGTTTGGTGTTCCTGCAACCAATTGCTTTAGCTCTATGCTTTGAGGATCAAGGTTACGATACAATCCTTTTTGAGGTGGAAGCCATATATCCATTATTAAATTATAGTACCTTATATAAACAAATTAATCAAATTTGTCAGAGATCAAATGGGCCAAAGGGCCCCAGAAAAGGTAAGTTTTTGTTTTGAAATGAAGCATGGAAAGAGTAAGAAAGAAGAGAGAGAAACCTATTCCAGGGCCCAGAGGAGTGACAGGACAGAAAGTTTGGGGTGGAAACATAACATGAGGGGAGGATGATCTCTAAAATAAATCCCCCTATGAAGAGATCTGTTATTTTACAACCTGACCTTGGATCAAAAATGATGGAAGGGTAGAGATACCAGATACTTCTGAAAATAAACTTTCAGTGGAGGCATCTCGTTCTGTACCACCCACTCTCACTGCCCCTGGATAGTTCTCCTACAATAAGGTTGACTTGATTCCCTATTTACCAAAAGTAGTGCACCTGGTCCTCCTTTTCCCTTGCCTCTCTGCAGTCCTGGAATGGGTGAGTTGCATTCTCTGGCTTCCATGACCTTCTTTCTCCTGTTTTTGCTCCTCCCTCATAGAGATCAATTTTCAGTCCCCGTTTCATTTGCTTTCCTCTTACAAGACAGCAGAATCCAATATTCAGCACCATTCTCTTAGCTTTGTTCTCACTGCATGGTGTGTTCGTTCACTGCCTTTAACCACGACTCACTTTTTAGATGACTTAAAAATCTTAACTTTTAGTCTAGACATGACCTTTATGCCCTAGACATATATACTCCAAATTCCCTGCCTCCTGGACAAATACCAGAGTGCCTTTGGGTACCTCACTGTCCACATATCTGTCTGAAATTGAACTCCATACCTGTTCTCATAAATCTGCTCCATATTCCTTTCCATTAGTAATTTTGGTGAAATGTCCACCACTCACCCAATCCCCTAAAGCAGAACCACGAGAATCATCTTGGATTCCTGCCTTTCAAACGGGAGCCAATAGGGCAGGTGTTTGTCCCATCCATACTCCTATCCTCACCATTTCACACACATGGGACTTCCAACAGCTGGATCCTCCATCTCTCTCAGAACTTTTCTCTGATCGCTGAGTGCTTCTTCTCTCCCCTGTGCTGCAGGCTGGGTTTGAATTCAACCCTCACAGAGAGCAGCAAAGCATTCAGGCAATAACGGCCCACCAATCCCTTAAACAAGTATAGCATCAAACAGGACCCTGGTGTCAAAACCAAACCCTTGGCATAAACCTGCTTTACATCTAAGGCCTATGGGCTGATGATAAAGCAAAGACAGACTCCTTGAAAAAGGCATTTGGTCATCACACACAGTATAAACATACCCAAATGTCACATTGTATTCCAGAAATATATTCAATTATCATGGGTCATATAAGAAAAAATAAATATTTTTCAGGGACAGAAGTACATTAGAGGCTACCAGAACCAAGGGGTTGGGGGAAGAAATAATGAGAAGTTATTGCTAAATGGGTACAGAATTTATCTTTAGAATTACAAAAATGTTTTGGAAATAGAGGTAGTGGTTGCAGAGCATTGTGAATGCAATTAATTCCATGCAATTGCACGTTTAAAAATGCTTAAAATGGCAATCCTTATGTTATATATGTTTAACCACAACACAGAAAAAAAAAAAAAAAAAAAAAGGAAAAAAAAAATAAATATTTTTCAGGGACAGAAGTACATTAGAGGCTACCAGAACCAAGGGGTTGGGGGAAGAAATAATGAGAAGTTATTGCTAAATGGGTACAGAATTTATCTTTAGAATTACAAAAATGTTTTGGAAATAGAGGTAGTGGTTGCAGAGCATTGTGAATGCAATTAATTCCATGCAATTGCACGTTTAAAAATGCTTAAAATGGCAATCCTTATGTTATATATGTTTAACCACAACACAGAAAAAAAAAAAAAAAAAACAGGAAAAAAAGAGGCATTTGGTGGATGAGCCATTGCCTCATAAAGGCAATTGTCCCAGGGACCCCTCCCTATTGACTGGGTCACCACTCATGGCTTCACTTGGGCAACTGGCCCCATCTGACATGGCTCCGCCCCATGTCACTGGAAGACTTGGTCTTTGAGGACTTGATCCAAATGAAACCTTGTTTGTGAAGCTTCTGCCCACACCTCCTTCAAAGTTAGAGCAGATGTCTCCCTCCTGACCTTTATCATATTATTGTTCTTAGATCTATTTACCTTCCTTTCTCCACTACTAGACCATAAGCATCTTGACGGCAGAACTGGGCTTGATGACTCTTTTGGATCCCCATGGCACACAGTGCATGTTATATTTGTTTATTAGGTGGATACATGAATAAATGAACTAACAATTTAAGAAGAATATTTCTGACACCTTTGCATCAGCAGGGAAAATAAATGAAGATTTGTTGAGTATCTAAAGGATCCATTCCAAGCAACTGTTTTTCATTAGAAGAAAACAGAAGCAGAAAGTCACAGAATCTAAGAAACCATATCTAAGGGGGGAAAGAAACTTGCTTATCATGGTGAACACAATCCCTAGCGTTGACCCTGGCCCCTGGATTGAAATCACATTTTGTGTCAAGAAGTCACAACAGTTCCACAACAGAGCCACGAATCTAGTGCTTTTCAGAAGTGCTGTCTATATAGGCATTATAATTCCCATCTATGACTGTAATAGCAGTTAAGGAACCTTTTTAAGTGGGATGTTTACTTATTGGCAGACACATCTCTGAACATATCACCAACTTAATTTTCAAGAAACATAACTGGAGACAATCCTTTTGAGAATACCTAATAACAGCCCCAAAGGAACAAGCTCAATAAAATATTTGAATAGAAAGCTGTAGAATATATTACTATTTCAGAAATGACTGACACTCCGTTTATATTTTATGGCATGTCATAGTAGTAATCCCCAGCAATAGCAAGCAAGAAACTGTGTGAGAAACTCATAGGTTACAGGAGATATAATTAACCTCAGATCAAGTTGGCACCTGAAATCCTTCTAGGAATCAAGTGAGGTATGATTCAATCAATCAAGTATGCTAGCAGAAAGCTAAGAGGCGGGTAACTCAGATGAGACTCAGAGGCAAGGGACCAAGCCAAGCTTGCTCTACTGCATCAGCAGTATCTTGAAAACTTAGGGAGAAAGGTTTTCTAATAACTATGATAGTGCCTTATTAGTCTCTCAGCACAGCGAGGATGCCATTCTGTCCCACGTAGGTAGGAGAGTTTATGAATGACATCAATACAGAGGTCACTCCCTCTACCTCTTTGTTCTTTCATTAGAGCTACCTTCATTCATTTCTCCAACAGTTATTTGAGAATTAACTGTGCCATAGACACTGAACCAACTTCTTAGGGATATGAACTATACTCTTGACCTTGTGAATCTCACTGTCTGGTGGCAGAAGCATAAAACAAATTAGTAAACACGTACGTGTTTTAAACAGATAAAATTTTGTAAAGAACATCAGTGTGTGCTGTTACAAAATAACTCATGGGGCAGACTACCTACACAATAGGTAACCTATAGGTTAGTGGGTTAAGGTGGCAAGAGAGCTGACTCAGAATGTTCTAGAATTATGAAACAAGTTTCAGAGGGAGAAAAAAACCCAAGAGCTGATGGAGATAGCAAAGGACTGGGGGTAAATCATCAAATCTCTCTCCTTAAGTAGTGAAGACTAACAGGACAGGGCTAAAGAACAGGGGGAAAACACAGATTAATAGACTGGGGTTATGATGAGGGAGAAATGTTGCCTGCAGGAGGAAAAAAGCAGGTGAGTTAGGTCAGAGCAAGACATATGCAACTGTGATGTTGAAGTTGGTGTTATTGCTGGTCACTGCAGGATGCAAGGGGTAACCTTGGCAGAATGTGGTTAAGGTCAAATGCACAAAAAGGTCACTGGAAATGAGAACATCAAGGGACTAAGAAACTAGAGAATAAAACACGGGCACATTGCACTTCCCTGTTTTCTGAAAGTTGATCATAAAGATATTTGCAGAACGTCATAGTCTCTTTCTTTAAGACAATAGTCCCCACATCTGATATTTGTCTGTTTTTGTTCCTCCATGTATCACACTTTCAATAAAAGAGGAATCACGGCCTCAGGAATATGAGATTCCCTGGATAGCTTTTTCTCTCACTCCCATTCCCTTTCCTAATACACATTTTAATATTTTTTTCCCCATGAGACTATGATGTTTTCTACCCCCCCCTGACCCCCACTCAATACACACTGCTTACAACTCAGCTTCTACCACCCAGCGAGCTTTGCCCTTCTGCATCCAATATGTGGCTTCCATAAATACCCTCAGGTGTGCATTGCAAATATTAGCTCATTAACAAGAACACTGAATCTCCGCTGGGTATTCATTTTCCCAAGATGAGCATGTCACTAGGTGAAGTTAAAGAAATCAGTCTCTATGCAAAGAAAAGCAAGATTGAGTGTCATGTTTCCTACTGGGAACAGCTGCATATTTATAAACTTTCTAAGCTATAAGTACCATACATATTTTTATAACAATCTGTGCCAAACGTATTTATATAATTAATAATTATTCCATTAAATTAAAAAGGATGCACCTGGCAAGGGAATTGTTCTAAAATGATTATTTTTCCATATTAGTATTTAAATGCTTCCAAAAATAACAGGTACTTTTACAATTATGTTTATCATTGAAAATTTGGAAATGAGAAGTTACAATGAAATCCAACCATAATCTCACCACCACCAGAGACAGAGCATCATAATATTTACTTTCTTTCTTAGAAACCCAATTATGGAGAAAAAAAATGGATCTCACTATATACGAAGCTTCTAGTAATACCTGGTACATAGCAGATGATGAATAAAATTTGTAGAATGAATGACTACAGTACACATACTGTTTTGTAATTCATTTTAAAGTGTCTTCATGTCTTCAAACTAGGATGTTATAAAAGGAAAATATACAAATTGTAAAAATTTAAAAATATAATATTTCAGAAAGAGATAGAAGAAGCTCATTTCACTCCATATTGCCATTTCCTGGAAGAAGTCCCACTAAAAATCCTGGAAACTTAGAAAAAGATAGGAAGAGAGAAAGACATGAAGATATAAATATGTATATGTATTTAAGAACAAATGGTATTATTCTATATGATGTTTTGAAACTTGCTTTTCCACTTAATATTTCTTAAATATTTTCCACATCAGCATGTACAAATGTATGTCTTTCTTTACAACGGATTGTCCTATAACCTAGTCCTTAAACTTATGGACCTGTACATTATGGCCAGATTTTATGCTGTTTAAAGCAGCGCTCTAATAAACATTATTCAGCCTCGCAACAAATACCCTTTGAGCACCCGTGTGTTATGCAATAAGCCGGACTCTGGGGATTTAGTCATTAAGAGAACAGCTAAGATCTCTAACCTCAGAAAGTTCACGAACTACTAGGTATAGAGGAGCCTGGTAAGCAAGAAAATAAAAGTGAACATATTTCCAATGTTAATGTGTAGAATGAAGAAGAAGAGAGGAAAAAACAGAAGAGACATATCAAATGGGGAAGAAGTTTCCTCTGAGGATGTAACCACTAAGTTGGGACCTAATCTAAAGGATGAAAATGAACCATGTTGCAAAGGTATGAAAGGCATCAAAGCAAAGGGAACAGCACATGAAAAGGCCCCATTGAGAGACCTTGTTTCCAGGAAACTGAACAGCAAAGAACGTGGCTCCAGTATAACATATACAGCTCAAGGCTAGGCTGGAGAGGCAGGAGACTGGGAGATCTTGTAGGATGCTAAATGAATAGCTTAAATTTTATTCCAAATGTGGTGGGAAACTACCAAAGAGTGATAAGTGGAGGAGTGACATGATCTGATTTGAATTTTTAAAAGATCACTCTAACTGCTATGGGGGAAATGGATTGGAGAGAGGCAAGCAAGGAAATATGTTGGGGGTTATTACAGGACGCAGGAAAGAATTAGTGGTGGGACTCAGTCTAGAGTGGGGGCGATGGAGATGGAAAGGCATGGCAAGTCAATGATTAAATTGCAAATTTGATGATGAATTAGATATAGAAGATGAGATGGAGAATTATCAAAGGACTCCTGCTGGGTTGTGAAAGGACTAGGTGATACCTTTCTCTGAAATGGGAGAAGAATAGGACAGTAATATGGTTAGGGGAAAATTTAGGGTTCTATTTTGGGCACGTCAATTTTGAATTGCCTATTAGACAACCATTTGGAGCTGCCTATTAGGCAACTGTGTATCTGAGAGTCAGGACTTCAGCATAAAGGCCTGTGCTAGATATAAAGTAAAGGGTTCACCAGTACATGAGTATAAATGATTGAAATCATCCAAAGAGAGATGAATAAGACTGTGAAGGAAAAGTGGGTTGGGAGAACAATACCCCAACCTGCAGAAATCACTTAGAGAAGACTGTTCTGGCAAAGAAAGCAGGACGTCACTTAGCTGAGTCATAAGTTACACAAAGGAAGACTAGAGCTCTGTTGGACCGAGAGGTTGAGAGACCACAGGGAAGCCACTTCAGTGGCATTTTGGGGGCAAAACCAGATTGGCATGGGTTTACCAGTTATTGGGAGGTAGAAAGAAGTATATGAAGACAATTCTTAGAAAAAGTTTGGCTTCGGGCCGACCCCGTGGCGCACAGTGCTGGGAGCGCAGAGCCACTCCCGCCGTGGGTTCGGATCCTATATAGGAATGGCCGGTGCACTCACTGGCTGAGCGCGGTGCAGGCGACACCAAGCCAAGGGTTGCAATCCCCTTACCGGTCACGGAAAAGACAAAAAAAAAAGAAAGAAAGAAAAAGTTTGGCTTCAAATGTTGCAGAAAAAGTAGAGTAACCTAAGAGTTGTAGGGTCAGAGATGGTTCGTGGTTGTTGTTACATGTATAATTTTAAGATGAGAAATCCTAGCATACATTTGTGTGTTAAGGGGATAATCTAATATGGTCAGAGGAGAATGACCAAGCCAGCTACTAAATCCGGCAAAGGTTAGACAGTATGGGATTCAAATACACGGTATTTGACTTCCTTCAGAGAAGAGGTGGAAAGAAGGAGAAAACATGATTCAGACACCAGCTGGTTTATAATTTGTGATAAGATGTCAGAAATCTTCCCTCTGGTGATTTCTTTTTTCTCAAGAAAGCATGTGGCAACTCAATCAGCCAAAAGTATGCTTACTTATGTACATGTAAGAAGAAGAAAGTTTGAAGACAAAAGGCAAGATGTAAAATTTTTTGTAGACAATGGAAAAGGAGACTTGTTAGAATTTCCAGGCAGTGCTTTACTTTCATTTAAAATTGGGGCTGATGAATTTGTAGTGACACCAATCCGCCAGTTGTGACCTTCTAACAATGCTCGTGAATGTCTGGGTTCATCCAGGGCAGTGGTTCTCAGTATGCTTCCTGGACCAGCACCCTCAGCCTCACCTGATAACTTACTAGAAATGCAAATACGTGGGCCCCATCCCTATCCTACAAATATCAGAATACCTGGGTATAGGGCCCAGCAATCTGTTTTAATATGCCCTCCAGATGGTTCTGATGAAGTTTGAGAATCATAAACTAGGAAGAGCTTTCTTTGGCATGCAAATGCAAAGGAGAAAGAGAGAAGGAAAAGAATTAAAGTGTGTTTTTGCAAGAGCATGAACACGAGATATAGATGAATGTTTGGGGAATATTTGGCCTAAAATAAAGACTTCTGTGGAGGGAAGAAAATAAGGAACAACAGATTAGCATAATAATCATAAAGAAATATCTGAATGGTTGGCAAATAAAGACAGCACAGACTTCATCATCATAAATTTTTTTAAAAGATTCAAGGGTAGAATATATAAGGAGAAAACTTTAATACAATCTCTAAAAACCCTTCCTAGTAAAATATAACTGTCTTCTCTAATCCTCTAGCCTTTCTGGCCACGGTGGAATGACATTACCTAAGGGCTAGAACAACAATCTTTATCTTCTTTTCTAGCTTGAGATTCAGGATGCTTTGAGGGTTCCAACCTTCATTTTCACAGCGATAACTCTCTTTATCCATTTCTCTTATTTAAATGTCTAACATACCCTGTCTTCCCAACCAAATGATTTGAGTTTCTCATTTCGCTCCAAGCGTAGAGTTAAAGGTCACTTTTGTTTTTTAAAGTTTGAGTTCATTAGCCAAACACTATCAAAAAATATTTAAGTTGACAACTATTTATTATTATGCTTAACATCTATTTAAACTTCATGCCTATGGCTGGCAAGAAAAATGTACTCAGAGACCTTTTACTTCCCATATTCTTGCAGTAGGACTAGTTTTGACAGAATGATAAATATGACCAGCAAGTAAGAAATGACTGTGTAACACCGGACCTGGCATTTGAATTTATAATGATGCAGTTGATTGTGGTTCTTTTGGTATATTTACTTCCAACTTCTCTGTGGCTGGCAAGTGACTGATTATGGCCTAACAACCTTTGCTATTTCCACAATCTACTTTCCAAGAAGTAAATCTAAGTCACAAACATCAGCCTACTGCCAATTTGCCTTTTTTCTAAAGAAATTAAACCAACATCACAAACATGACTAATTGGCCTCTCTCATCTATACACCTCCCTCCACTAAGGATTTAGAGGTTCTATATGATAGTCCCACCTTCTAATGGAAAGACCATTGGGAGAGACAAGATGCACTGCAGAGCTAGTGAAAGAAATAAATATAAAGATACCTTTGAAAATGCAAAAACTGTAGGCGAAAGAGTTTGCAAAGTCTTCTAACAGCAGTTCCGGTAGTTAAAGGGGGACATCTAATTATCCAGTTCACTGTAATAAACTTTTATTTTTACAGTAAGATATGGAATTAGAAAGAAGAAAGGACATGAACAGAGGTTTCCTACTTTAATATTACTATTGTCCTATGGAAAACCAATCATGAAAGCCTTATATATAACCACTGTCAAGAAGGTTTTCAGGTCATGGCTGAGAATAATTTAGTAGGTCACTCTTTCCCTTTATTGCCACCTGAGAGGAAAAAAGGGACATTAGATAGAAATATTTACTTGCCATGGGGGAAGATATTAGACATAGAACATGCAGCTAATTCCTCCTTTTCTTCTTGTCCATGAAAAGTTTCATTAAATTTTTAAACTCTGCCAAGTGTATATGTTAGTGTCGCTCTTAAAAATTTTGATTCACTGAAGACAAAAACCATTAGTTAACAGACTCTAAATATCTCACAAAAATATCCTTTGTGTTGTAAATGAAGATTTTCCTATTCTGTAATTAAAATAGCAAATTTTTGGAGAAAGCTTCTTAGAGAGTTTCTGAAGCCCTTGAAAAAAATCTATAAAACAATTGCATTAAAAACAGGAGATTTCTATATATATTTTTATAAAGCTATATAAGTATATTTGTACACACACGAGGGTACTTCAGTTTGTGAAAAAATAAAATTGAAAGATAATACAAATCTTTCTATGAACTTTTTGAAATACCTTTGTATAGATATAAAACCAGCTAGAAAAACTAAAAATTTTTCTTTCTCCGTCATGATTTCAAATTCATTTTATTTAAATGTGATATTGGCAAGATTTGTAATTCATTTGAGTATAATAAAGCCTTATTAATTCAGACCAGTAAGAAAGGCCAGTATGAATTAAAGAATCTCAATTCGGAATAGCTTGAAATACAGCTAATTCCACATAAAAAAGTACAGTCATCCCTTAGTATCAGTGGGGAATTGGTTCTAGGACCTCCCATGGATACCAAATTCTGCAGATGCTCAAGTCCCTGATGTAAAATGGTGTAGCATTTGCATATAATCGATTCACATCCTCCTGGATACATTAAGTCATCTCTAGATTACTCATGAGGGCACTTCAAAAAGTTCATGGAAGGGCCGGCCCGGTGGTGCACTGCTACAGTGTGCCGCTTGGGAAGTGCGGCGGCGCTCCCGCCGAGGGTTCAGATCCCACATACAGACCGGCCGCTCGCTGGCTGAGCAAGGTGCGGGAGCAACACCGAGGGTTGCGATCCCGTTGTCGGTCCCGGTCCGGTGCGGGCGCGACACTGAGGGTTGCGATCCGTTGCCGGTCATGAAAAAAAGACAAAAAAAGGAAAAAAAAAAAAAAAGTTCATGGAAAACTAGAATTAAAATATGAATCTTTCCATGAACTTTTTGAAGCACTCTCTCATAATACTTAATACAATGTAAATGATATGTAAACACCGGTTTTACTATCTTGTTTAGGGAATAATGACGAGGAAAAATCTGTACATGTTCAGTATAGACACAATTTTTCCCCCTGAATATTTTCAATCTGCGGTTTGTTGAATCCACAGATGAAGAACTCACGGGTATGGAGGGCCGACTGAACCTCAAATTGAAGGCCACCAAAATGCTATGAAAGAGAGGGGCCTGAGGGTTTGTGTGTTGCTATTTTAGCAGGGAGTGCAATCTCAGGAAACAAGAGAGGGACATGGGAACTAAAACAGAGAAGAAAAAAGAGTCAATACAGAAATGTTTTATGGTGCCGGCCACCACTAAGGGTAACTGATTTCACTTGATCTCAAGGGACCATCCTCTGAGAAGCCATAAGAAATGTTTCCTAGGAGAGTCTTTCTGGGGGATAAAGAGGCAAGAATTTTTTAACTGGCTCTTGTTTCCTGTTAGTCAAAGATTAGCCTTGTGGGGCATTAATTTCCCATATTTCTGGGTTGTGCTTTCATGTGCAGTAGGTGGGATCTCATGGAGTCCCATGTTTTGGACAGAAACCAGAACAACCCGGGGCAGGAGGCAAGAGACATATGGCTCAGGCATAATGTGAAGTGTAGCCAGGTTGCACTTGGAGATGATGGCTGGATCCAGAATGAGCTGGTGGCCTCTGTAGAGACTGGAAGAAGAGACAAGTGAGGTCAAGAATATATGAAGGGCGTATAAACAATGCTACATATAGGCATTCTTGTAAATATGGGAGAAGGCAGCTGTTGTGTACACATATCTGCTTTCATATGCATTGAAAGCATCTGTGAAGGTAACCAGAAATGATTAACACTGGTTATCTATTGGTGGCAGTAACTTCATAAATGGGGGAGGGATGAAGAGACTTAACTGCATACTTTTTTTTTGTTTTGAATATGAATGTTTCTATTCAAAAAATTAAATAATTTAAGTCTTTGAAAAAATAGCATTTAAGCACATAGGTTTAAATCATGATAAGGAAATGTATAACCTTGAGAAGTACAGAAACTGGGAGTTGGAGAGGGGTAGAACAGTTAGGAGATAATGTAATTGCTCTAAACTTCCCATTTTTTCAGAGTAGGGGTCAAAAACTTCTTCATCAGTTAAGAAGCAGAGATTGTCAAAATATTGTTTAAAGCTAAGTGTAACCAACAGAAGGAATGGAACTAGGAAGGGAGGGAAGGTTCATTTTCATTTATCACCTTCTGTACCATTTATTATTTTAAACATGTGCATTATTCATATTAAAAACACTATTTAGTAAAAACTAAAGAAAAAAATAGAAGTTCCAAGCCATGCCTCAAATGCAAGCTAAATACAGAGCCACTAAGGTGTTGTACAGAAAAGATTTCAAATCGGAAAATGACTGCTAACCTTAAGGCACTGTTATGTGAAGGCACCAAAGCTTCCTAAAATGTTTAGAAAACAATTAAGGATGGAAAAGAAAAATCAAGTGTTTGTAACTCAGAACACTGTCAGTGTTATAAAAAGCAAACATTGCATAAGAGCAGGTCTTTTTAAAAGTGTATGTTTACTAGAAATTGACATCCGGAATTAAGAGCTGCAGTTGCCTGAAACTATAAAACCCCTTTAACAGGAAATCAATGACCACTTACTACACCAAGCCCAGATAGAATAAAATGATATGCAAGGGCACAAGCGAGCCCATATTTGAGAACTGTAAAGTGCAATCTTCCATCAAAGTACTTGAGAAATAGCAGTTTTCCTGAGAGTGTATAGGGACAAATAAAGACTCCGTATGTGAAAATGAAGATATTCTATACTCAAATAATTAGAATGATTTACTAAAGGCAAACAAAAAAATTCTAAGAATAACACATCAGCCTTCAAAATAGATCTTTGAAATAAAGGCAGATCAAGTGGATGTTGGAAAAGCTGATGTAATCTAGCACCTGTGATTGACCTACACCAATTTTTAGGCAAACATAATGCAATTATACATCTGCATTAAAGTATCAATTGTAAGGGGCCGGCCCGGTGGCGCACTGCTACAGTGCGCCGCTTGGGAGCGCAGCGGCGCTCCCGCCGAGGGTTCGGATCCCACATACAGACCGGTTCCCGCTCACTGGCTGAGCGAGGTGCGGGCGCAGCACCGAGGGTTGCGATCCGTTGCGAGACACGAAGAAAAAAAAAAAAAAAAAAAAAAAAAAAAAAAAAAAAAAAAA